>NC_083627.1:20450303-20486303 GCF_963584025.1 Labrus mixtus
ACAATGTTTACATCATTTGTTTGTTGTGTTTCAGAGTGTTTTATGGTTTTAAATGTGCCTCATTATTTTAAAGTGTAACCATATGTTTTATATATTTGCACACACACGTCAAAGACAAATGTCTGCCTTTGCATTCAAAAAGGAAACAATAAGGTATCTGGGTGTTCTATTCGATTTCTATTGTAAGTAAAAGTTTGGTGCTTTGCTACCCCGAGCAGCTTTTCTGCCAACTCAGTTTTTGCCTTTTTTTAATACAGCAGACTGTTGAGCTGGAAATAATAAGCCTGATTTAACCACAGCAGCTCAGCTATGAGCATAAAACCAATGAGCTCAGAGACTCTAAAACACTTGGTAGAGCTGCAGTAAATCACTATGAGCTTGTCAAACACACTGGCCCCTTTCAGAATACTAAGAATGATCTTTTTACTAGAAGTCGTGTCGTGTACTGTTGAATTTACGGTTCAGACTGTTGCAGCATTAAGTCAGGCCAATCAAGGAGCAGAGATTCAGGCAAAGATATCATCAAACTGCTGAGCTTGCTTCTTGCATTCTGATGCTACCTAGATTATACAATCAAAACTTGAATTTAGCGTTTACTTCAGGATTCATAAATCCTATTTACATCCATTAAAAACATGTACATTAAGAGCAAAACTTGATTTGAGGAGAATCAAAAAGATTCAAGAGTGGAGCAGCTAAACACAGCCAGCGTTCATTTGTAAAATGTAAAAACTCCATAAAAAGTTGTTCCTCTCTAAGCAACAATCTTCAAGGTCTCTCAAGGACCTAACTGCTCAATGGTAGCAGCAAGGTGTCAACATGTGTTACTGTTTGAATAAAAAGCAACGAGAGCAGAGAGTGCATCCTCAGATAGCTCTCTCCGGGTGAGTAAAGGTTAAACAGAGCCATGCACAGTTATGGAAATGGAGAAAAACATACAGTGCTTAAGCCTCTCCACAGAGAACCAGGCCACATAATAGAGGAAAGCGCCTCAGACAAATCTGTCTCACAGGAACAGAGAACCTGTCAATCACGGCTGTCACCATGACAACAGAGACCTGGGTTCTACATGCCATGACAGGAATAGGATGGGAAGGTCACCTCTTGTCACGTCAAACACTGTCGCTAACACATAAACACACACACACACACACACACACATAATAAAATGACAGAGCATGTGCACATCCACATGTCAACAAGCAGAGACAAGCCATGACAGATAGACTCCTGTTAAGTGGCGAGAGCGCCAACGTGGTAAATAAATCAGAAAGAGAGGGACGTGTAGCCAACATGGTGAAATAAATCAAGCAGGAGCATGAAAGGCATGTTTGTGTGCTATCCATAAACATCAAGTGTGAGGTTCTTCAGCATTCTGTAATCAAGCTGTTCAACAGTCAGTCAAAAAACGCTACAGCAAGTGTTGAAAACAACTTTTACTGAGGAAAAATAAATTCCAGAGTGCTCGCCATGAAGGCACCAGTACACTCTTTCTCATTATTAAGGGAGGGTCTCTATTGAATCTTAGATATGCTTGATTGGCATGAATTTAATAGAACCAATAGCTATGTTTACACGGACAAAATCAGAGTAAAAGCCTCTCCATTAATGCATGTCCATAGGATCCTGTTTGTGCATGTGTGTGTCTTTCGGACTATGTGTGTGTAGCATGTTCATTAAACAGAGTGTAAAAACAGAATTTCCCCTCATGGGATTAATAAAGGATGAATTATAAAATTATAAAACAGAAAATGTTATTCAGAGATGTGTGTGTGTGCTCATATTTATTCCAATTCTGTTTCAGTCAGTGCTCTACAGTAGTTAGGCCTGGTAAAAAAATCATTTGTGTGTTACATCAGGAAAAAGTCTCTTTCTATGCCCTGCCATCTCTATAGACAGTCTGTGCTCAACTAGTTTCCTTTCCTTCTCTTGCTGCCGCCGCCTTTAACAGGCTTAACCCTCGATGCCCATCCTCGCTGCAAAACAACACAAACATTCTCGGAAAGCTGCGCTCCCCACACCAGTATCACAGCTTGGGCGTAGCAGGAACATTTGGTTCTTTTCCTGGAGAGAGGAAGAAAGCCACAGCCACACACACACACACAAACAGCCACAGTGAAGCCCTGAAGGAGTATTCTGAGGTGTGGCTTCTCCTCCAGCTGACAGAAACAGTCGTGATAAGTTGTTGACTTTGGAGACATTGCTTGTGGCAGGTGCTCCTCAGTGGCCGAGGTGAGGTCATGTGACCAACTGGGGGCAACGAAAACAAGCTCACCACAAGCGTGCACACTTGAGGAATTTGGTGTCAGGTCCTGTTTTCCCCAGATCCTGGATCCTAACAGAGGCTTTCTGAATCAGGCAGCATGAAAGGGCTTCACATCTGGATTAAGAGTCTGCTTCACAGGAAACACATCTCAATCCCCATTCATGATCAAATGTGGCATGCCGTGTGTGTGTGTGCAGCTCCGCTATAGAGATGCTATGCTACACAGCACATCGCCTCAGGATAGCTAAGCAGTCTGAGAGACGAGAGGCACACAGAGTAAAACAGAAATGAAAAAAAAAGAAAAGAGCGCCTTAACCCACTTTCTACTCAAACACATCAAACATCAGAAGCCATCATCGTAGATTAGCCCGTCTCTAATCCTGCCTGTTAGCACAGCTGGGGCAGATTAGGGCGGGGGCATTCCTGACAGAGCCAACATGGCGTCACAGTCGCTGACAGCTCACCTGGAAACACATGGGGAACTGTACAATACAGCACTGTTTCAATCACACACACACACACACACAGATCAAACAAAGAGCCGGAGCTTTGCCCCCGGGCAGCGGGGTTAGGGCAGGAAGTCAGGACTCAGAGCTGAGTGACACCTTTAAGTCGACTTGATCCTGAAACAGGGGGAGTTCTTGGTGTTAGGGGGCGGTGACTGTAAGCGTGAGTGTGTGTGTGTGTGTGTGGAACAAAGATGGAGTGATAGATTCTGAAGGTGATTTAGAGAGTGAGGGAGACAAAGTGTGAATGAAAAACTGAAATTAGAGGGTGAAAGTGAGGACGGTGGAAAACAGAGAGCTCTGTCACACTGCTTAAGCTTCTCAGGAAATCTGTTTAATGTGGAAGATCAGGGAGGAAATATGCTCTCTCAGTGTGTCTGGAGCTGAAAGCATGCAGTGTAAGACAAATGAAACAGCAGCTCCATGGCTGAGCACATGTGGCCTTGGCAGGTTTGGATTTCTTCAGAGGAAATCTAAAATCCATCTCTATCGCAATGTGTACTTTGTTTTCATACGTAAAGGAACAGTGTTCCCTAAAGATGAAAGGCTTCTTTTGGTTCCCCTGAACAATACCAACAGTGAAATGAACTCCTGCTGTTCTTCCCCAATGTTTAATTTGATCTCTTAACTCTTATGAGCAGTAGGGCTGTGTGATAGGACGATCTGAGGTTGCGTAGGATTAGCATGTGTTGACGATCTGCAGAGAGTGACTGTAGTGCTATAGCTCACTTTATATCAGTTTATTTTATTTCACTAAAGTATTTAATAATCTGTTCATGCCTTCCCTAAAGACAAACAAATAAACCAATCATAGCAAACTGTAGGTAGTGTATTGGATTTATTATTCTGTCCCCTTTAGACTCACAACTAAGCAGGAGTCATGGCCGAAAATGAAAATGAAACGTACTAGTTAGTCCCTAAAAAGAAACTGTATAACCACCTAAAGGGACAGTTGTTGCTGCCACTGTTATTCTGCTCTCTTAGTTTTGCTACATCAGTATCTGCAAATGGAGGCCTTTAAATGAGCTCCAGCAAAAACATGATGCATTCAGGGAGTCTGAAATGCAGAGAAAGCTCTGACATCCCATAGAAGTATTCTGGGAAAAAAGTCTCTCAGTTCTAAAAAAAAAATCTGATTGTCTGATTGTTGACTGAATCTTTAAACCGTATCTACTGTAATTACAGGTTAGGACTCTCATCTGGATTATGTCATGTAGACCCCCTTGTGTTCAGGTGTTTGGTTATGTTTGTGGTCCATTGCAGCACCAGTGAGGAGTACTCACACTTCCTGTAGTGCCCAGGGACAGATGGTTCATCTGCTGGGTGATAGGGCCCATCATGCTGGCAGGCTGCATGGACATAGTGTGGTCCATGGCTGGCGTGATCACTGCACCCTAACAAATTGAAAGAGAAGACAGGAAAAGGTGAGATAGAAGAAAGACCACTAAGTTTTATTTCTGTGGCTTTGCATCAGATAGACTGTCTCGAGTGTCTTATGTAAATGAAGTACACATGAAAATGTAAAAAATAAACAAAAGCAAAAGAACAGCAGAAGAAACCAAACATATCAGAAAAAAATGATCTGATCTCACTGATTTAGCAAAATAAAAGAGGTGTATTTAAGGGTGTATAAATAAAAGTTGGGTGTGAGAGAGGGTTAAAGGTGTCGTGGGGGGAGGTTTGGGTTAGAGAGGAAAAAAGCAAACCGGAAGACGGGATAAAGAAAAATGTTGGAAGAGATGGAATCCTCAAAAACATAAACGCAGTAAAGGTAGAGGTCAGAGGATGAGAGATGGGTGGAGGACCAGAGGAGGGGTGAAATGAGGACATCCTAACCAGAGAAGAAGGAGAAGAGGAGGAAAGGAGGGACAGCATCAATAAAAACTGCAGAGGAACACAAGGACATTTCCTAGATCAATACCCACTATTGTCTTTGGCTCATCAAAATGTTCAGTATCAGCTGCTGATGTATCAACAATATGGGTCTGTGCGCTTCATTGATCCCTGAGCCAGGATGCTTTCTGTCTGTCCCTCCCTTCCTCCCTCTCCGTCTCTCACTCACTCACTCACTCAGCTTAGAGTCCCCGCTCTCGGTGTAACATGCGGCGCGTTTTCCCTAACGGGCGGATGGGAACGCTAGAAGCTGCTTTTTCACGCTGCAGTGGAACATGAGGGAGAGTGATGAAACCATTGTTGCTCTTTTATCCCTTGTCATGATAGCTCCATTTCCCCAGCAGTGAAGCCCCGGGAGGAACGCGCTCAAAAACCAAGCCCTTTTCCTCTGCACAGTCTCACTTTGTGTGTGTGTGTGTGTGTGTGTGTGTGTGTGTGTGTGTGTGTGTGTGTGTGTGTGTGTGTGTGTGTGTGTGTGTGTGTTTGTGTGTGTATTTGACATACTGTAAATGTGTCTGTGAGTGTTTGTAGGTAAGCCTGCTACACACTGTGTGGAGCAGCATTTGTGCACGGAGAAAAAGCGACTGACAGTGTCTATATGTGTGTGTGTGTGTGTGTGTGTGTATGTGTGCATCTCCTATAAAGTAAGTCTGGTGTGTGTGTTGCGTGCATGTGCGCACCCCACTGGTGACTCTGTGTGGGCCTATTGGAGAACAAACTGTGCAGACACAGCCTGTCAGAATCGCTCTGCTTGCCTACGCCCTGCATACACAACACAGACAGCTGGCTCCATCTCCAGCTAGAAATGAAAGCTCTATGTGATCCTCCCCTCACTTTCACCTCGGCACAAAAAGACAGAAACTGGGTTGAACGCTGACATCAACGGTGGAAGAAGAATGTCTATGGCACCAAAGTGTTTGTAAGGTCAAACGTAGTCCCCTTGTCTTTCATAAATTGAAACGTATACATTACTTAATTTTAACATGTTGCAGTACACAAACTGGATAGCCTACTTTCTTACTTTAGGATGGGAGGGGCTTAACCCCCTTTACTCTGTGCAGTTTCTTTTCCTTGAGACTTTTTTTGCCCTGGGACATGACTCCCAGGCGTACAACCTATGAATAATGACCTTTATAAACTGAGAGGAATACCTGTAATACAACTCTTTAAGTGCTGACTATTAATGGTAAATGGTAAATGGATTTGAACTTGCTTTTCTAGTCTTCTGATTACTCAAAGCTCTTTTACATCGCAGGTCACACCTACACATTCAGCCGCGGTTACTGATTATCAGTTAAACAGTGAGTATATGATTTTATCTGATCGTATACATTCTATATAATAATCTATAAAACCTTGCACAAAATGTATCTTACACTTAATGAAGATGGTGTATCTGTTAGGTAGCTACATTTGTGTGTACGTGTGTGTTTATGTGTGTGTTTTAAATTAATTTATGTAACTTGGCAGGCTCGAGGGAAAAATTGGGTTCTCAGTCCCGATCTAAAATGAACACATCATTTACTAAATACTTTTTATATATATGAAATATGGTCTTTATACGAGACCTGACAGTTGATGAGATGCTGTTTGATACTCATGTTAACACAATGTAGATACAATCACAAGATGCTGTGTGGAAATGATTCAACAGAATACTGTGGGTTGGATTAATATGCACTGATATAATAATTCAATCTGGATAACGTATTTTCTAATCTGGTTAATGCAGATTAAACAGAATTGAGGATTAAAGACAGACATATATTATTGCTCATTAATTCATATATGTTAACTTAAATCCTGAGAAGGCATCGATGGCACATAATTATTATTAATTATTATTATTATAATTTTGTTGTATGAAAAACAATTCATATCTATCTTTTTAAAATCTCTATTAGCAGTTTTACAGATCACGCAGCTAAACAGATATTAACCAGACATCCAGGCACAGCTTTCTGCTGTATTAAAGATTTTATTAAATCCCAATGATGTAACCTGATTAAGTGAATTACAACAGCAAACTAAGTATTGGCTTTAAAAATAGCAGGAGCAACCAAATGTAAGAAATATCCCACTGTGAGAAAGTGGCTGTAGACAGAATATTAACTGGCTGTGTAATCTAATCATTCAGCTGTTCTGTGTGGATGAGCCTGCAGAGAAGTGGCTGTAAACTTCCAGGAAACGTTTTGGGACAAAAAGCACAATATTCCTCTCTAAAATCTCTAAAGCAGTAAAAAAGAAAAAGAAAAGAAAAATACCCAGTGCCTAGTTAAGCTTCCCCACTGACTGTGACCGAGAAAAAAAGAAGGGGGGAAAGGGAAATGAGGAGACAGACAGAACGACTGCTAGGACAGAGAGAGGGATGATTAAGGAGAAAGCTGATGGAGGTCATGAGGAAGACGAGAGCGAGGAAGAGACAGACAGGGAGAGGGATGAGAGAGAATTAAAGAGAGAAGGGCTGAGGGGGGAGAAAGAGAGGGAAGAGACAAAGAAAGAAGAGGAAGTGAGGCTGAGGAGCGGGAGGGAAGCAGCAGGAGCTGTGGGCTACCTGTTACTGATTCAGCCTCTGACAATGCTTTTATAATGGGAAAGGGAGAGCAACGGAAAGGCTTAATTCACAGACGTGTCAGCGAGAGTTAAGCCGATTTGTGATTTCGATTTTCTGTGTTTGTGAGACTGAGTGTCTGTGAGAGAGGGAGGGTTTTAGAGTGCATGTGTGCGTATGTGGGTCCGTCGTTTTGTGCGTCCATCCGCTGCCAGACTGGGGAGGACAGAAAATGAGAAAGAGAGAGACACCAATAGACAATATATGCTTTTGATTTGTCCTCTGTGAGAGAATAAGAACAAGATAATAGATGCTGCAGACGTATGTGAATGCATGTGTGTGTATGTGTGTGTGTGTGTGTGTGTTTTAGAGGGTATTGATCCAGGTGCAGACAGGAGACAGATGATATCAGCCCTGTGGTTGTTAAATACGTTGATAAAAGCTCAACGGGCAGAGACAATGTACAGTAAATAAGAAATCTAGTAAAAAAATCTTACAAGCAGCCGTGCTTTTTAACGGCCGCTCATTACGAGTAAATAAAAACCCTCCGACTGAAGGAGTGCTGATCCATATCAGATGAAACTCACGATTTGGCTTTAGAGTTGCTGACCAGGAATAACAATGGTAAAACGGGTGAGTTAAATACATAAATGTCACAGAGTTATTGGGTGTTTTTACTGCTAAAGCATATCCACAGGCAGAGTGCTTAACATTCCTGTCTGGATTCACACAGACTCAATATGCAGTCAGATACGTCAGGGCCGTATTCAATATTGAGTATTTGGTTTCTAGCTGCACGGAATTCTATCCAGTGTTGTGAATGCTCACATGAGATGTGTCAGATCATCAGGTTGAATTCCTCCTGAATATACCTAAACATCACAGCAGGTGAAGGTTCATTTAGTCACTGAGGTGCTGTTTCCCTGCTGACCTGAGATCAGCTTTATGTCCTCTGTAAATCTTTAGACAAGTCTTTTTCTCTTATGTCTTTGGTAGGTAGTGTGTCTGTGTCTGTGAGTGCATGTGTGACTGAAGTTGTGTTGCAACGCCCGAATTTCCCCTCTAGGGATCAATAAAGTATCATCGTATGGTATCTTATCTTACCCTTGTGTGTTTCTGCTGCAGTCGCTGCAGCAGGAAAAGGAGAAGGAATATAAGAGCTATTTTTTAACTATTTAGACGTGTGCTGTATGTGTTGATTCAAGTTTATTTTACAGTATGTGTTTTTGCATTTGAATGTGTTTTAGAACTCACTTTTACCCTGAAGATTTATTTTCTGTTTTTTTATGCCTTTATTTTGATAGGACAGCAGATAGAGTTTGAAAGGAAAGAGAGAGAGAGTGTGGACTGAGATGCTGGAAAGGAGCCACAAACTAACTGCGAGGCCAACCAGCACCCCAAGAACTCATTATTTAATTGTACATTTGTGTTCGTTTTTTTCTTATCGTTCTTTACTGTAAAGCACATTGAGACTTCATTACAAATACATCAAATTAAATTATATCAGAGCCATTCCCTTTCTGTTTGCAAATATGTCTCGGAGTGCAATTAATGGTCAATTAACCAGAGTGTTAATGAAAGGTAGAAAAAAAAACTGATTTGAGAACACTTTTTATCAAATATTTATAAAATGGATTTTCTGAAAAGTTAACTTTGCTTTTTTGATTATGGACAATCAGTATTCTTTAGGTTATGGACAGCTAGTTGATGACTAGGGCCTTCTCCATTGCCGCTCCCAATCTCTGGAACTCACTCCAAAGAAACCTCAGAGAGCCCCCCTCACTCTCCATCTTCAAGAAATCCCTAAAAACTCACCTCTTCAACATTGCCTACAGACACTAACACACTCAATTCTCATTCTCCTCCTCTTACATTATTTCTTTGTTGTTTTCTCTGTTTTGTTTTGTTGTTATTCTTAATTTAGCGTCTTTGAGTACTTTGAAAAGTGCTATAAAAGCCTAATGCATCATTATTACTATATTAGTTAGACAGTTGGAACATTTTAAAGACATGTCTTTGGGCACTTCTGCTGAAGATTTCTTTCCTCACATTTTGTGTGTTAAGCATACACATGTTCAGCTGTCTTATCGATAATGAAATAAATGATTATTTAGCGCCCTCATCGTGTGTCAAACAGGCAGCAGAGAGTTTTATAAGAAAGAGCTAAATTGCTCATTTTGGAGCGACTAACAGAGTATTAGAACATGTAATAACGCTCTGCTCAAAGTCAATAGAAAAGCATCATCAAAATGGACAAAGTAATTAGCATTTAGAGTGAAAAATAAATGGTGGAATCTTCAATCAAATGAGGAAAGCATTATGTTCTAATACAGGAAATCCTCTGCAGAAGCTCTAAATAAAATCCTGTACAGGTTGGTATCAGATCCTCTGATTAAGATGATGTTAACACCTTATCAGGGCATTCCTGCAGGTAGCCTGTTTTTGTGTCTCTTCTTCAGCTGCAGGTTATGTTATTAAAAATGATTGCCTATCTGCACTGTTGCTTCAAACCAGCGTAGATATATCACTATCTTTAGGTGGTGGCTATGCCTCTCTCTGAGTGAAGCAGCCTGAGGCCATAAAGAGAAGCTCACACACCTCACCCTGAAGGACCTCAAGTTTCTCTTCTGGCAAAGAGGCCTCTAGTCACTGATGCTATCTCGCTGTATCCTCAGAAATTGAACACAAAATCACTTTGGTCTGCTAAGAAGTAAGACTGGGGCGCTGAGAAAGTGCATGTGCTCCCTGACAGGTGAAATGTGACAGCAGAGGAGAATAAAAAAAGAGACAATCTATGCGGCTGTACTTCTCAGTTTTCTCCCTCATATAAAGCATCACTTGTGTTGTCCAGATGACTCAACACATTCCTCTCTCTATTTGACAGTCTGCTTCTCCATGTGAGGTTCTGTGGTTGGGATACTTTAATGTGTTTTATGTTGGGGTAACACTGCTGGATACCTGCAGAGGTGCTACGACATTTCTCCATCTCCTGTGAACTACACAGACTCAGATTGTTCACTCTGGAAAACCTGGTAGAACATCTGCTGGTGATTGACTGGCAACTCAATACAGAACAGAATGCCAGGGACCACTAATAATAAAGGCCTGCATACCTGAAGGAGGTATATATTTCAGGCAAATAAGCCTGATCCATTAAAAACACTACATTCCACAAGTTACAGGTAATTGAATTCTATAGTAAGAGAGTATATTATGTTGATGTTTTATTTTTCTTCCAGATAGTGTATGTTATTGGCACTTTGCTATCTTCTTATGTATTTCTGCTCTATTAAAGTGCACAATAGCAACCCATAACTTCACCTTTCACATCGCTCACCCGACTGTCTATAATTTCAAAATGTCCTCAGGCACCTTTCTGTTCGGTGCTAAAAAGTTGAGCAGAATTCTGCTTGTTTCACTCAGTATGATTTTTCCCCTTTTGGCCAACAGACTGCCGGGGCTGCCTGCAACTTCTACAATCAAAGTCTGTTTATGAGGTGAAGTAGCAGAGAAGGGCAGTGCACACTGATGAATGGCAATGTAGACGCATCACGTGCAGACACGTGTTGCTAAAGCAACAATCACCAGATTAACATGGGGAAATGGATATTGATAAATAATCACCTCAGGCAAGATCACAAGCCAGTGTTCATGTATTTATCCTCAACAATAAAATAAAAAACAAGAGGGATGATAGATTCAAGTGTCTGTCACTCATGTGCTGTATCTCAAGGATGCACTTTCAGATTTAGCATAGTTGGAATGTGACGTGCTGAGAATATACATTTATTTAGGTCCTGCTGTACGGTACTAACCGGACATGATTGAGATTGTGTATGAGTGTAAAGAGTGTGGGACTGTGTGTACGTTTTCAAGTATAGAATTATCATGGAAATCAGGTTTTATCAAACAGAAAATATTAACTTGTCTTCAATGGAGAGCACAAGACATTTGGATGGATTTGGAGTGTGTGTGTGTGTGTGTGTGTGTTTATGTGTGTGTTTGTGAGAGGATCAGGGTGCTAGATGAAGCATGTAACAGTATTTGTCATGTCTCCACAGGAGGTCCATTCCTCTCCACGCTCGGATCAACCATTCTCCGACTGCCTTTTTTTGTTGCAGACAAACGGATCATTTCACACATTAGGATCTCTCCACCATGTTTACTCTATTTACAAAAGAAATAAAAGATTAGAAATCCAATTAAAGAGACACAGCAAGATAATAAAGCCTGTCCAATAAAGCGAATCGGCTTTTGTCACAAACTGTATTTTTGCCACTATCGGAACGTTTTTCGAGGTGATATCCAAAAAGCTTTGGAGTAAAAATGCAGCGGCTCAATCTCTCTCCTGTGGCACTGCAACAATATCACTCTTTTATGAAGGAAACTTTAACCCTGAACACACCATTTCTTTACTGGCACCCGCACAGTAGCTGCAGTTGTACTTTGGAAAGGGCACCAGGAGAGAGAGAGAGAGAGAGAGAGAGAGAGAGAGAGAGAGAGGGGGAGAGAGAGACAGAGGGAGACATAGGGAGAAAGAAAGGTAGGAGGAGAGGGATCAGGGAGAAATGTATAGAAATAAAAAGAGAGGGATGAGGAGATAAAAAGTGGAGAGAGAGCAACTCAAGGACGACTCTACCCACGTCTCAAATTCTGCCTCGCCAGTCAAATCCATGAGACCAACATAATGCCCCTCCCCACACCCCCTCCTTTCTGAATCTGCGGTGCGTTTTTTTTCCATGTCAAGCGGGGTAGATGGGTATCACACAGCGCACTGATTCACCTCCATCCGATGAGGGCAGATAGTTACGCTTCAATTCTAAGAGGCCCGGCAAGCGTCTATTCAAAGCTGGGGTGCAACCGAGAGGAATTCAATAATTCACCTCTAAAATGAAAGGGCCAATGCACTCCAGTAAATACACACTACAGTTCACTGTGAGGAGAAAAAAAAAGAGGAGGGATAAGTCATGGGGAAAGACAGCGAGGCTGCGCTTGGCTGGCACTGCAGCTTCTCCAACACTTTTTGGCAATATGAAGAGAATTTAAGAGCTCATGTGGGTGATTAATGATCCGTACATAAGTGAGATTTATATTAAGAAACTTGCGCTATGACAATCTGTGTGTTTAGACAGAATCTGTGTGCGAGCTGCATGTGTGGATTTGTCTTTTTTGGGGGCCATACCCTCTTCTTCTTCTCGGTCATCCGGTGCCTAACTGTCAAACAGTGCAAAGCATTACCAAGATCTGGGAGACAGTGTGAGATCGAAAAAGAGAAGGAAGACAAATAATAAACAGAGAAGGAGAAAAAAAGAAGAAGAAGAAGAAGAAGCAGTGCAACGCCTGACAGAACAAGCTGCGAGCTGATTTAGCTGTCCACTTTAAGAAACACTGTCACTTTCCATCAGGTTCCACCTATCTGCGCCATTAATTGGGGATAAACAAATTTTGAAGACTGGTCTCTCTCGTCACTTTCTCTCTCTCACTTACTGCTAACAAAGCACCGGCTCCTCTGCGGGATGAAGTCTGGTTTCGAATGGATGGACTTGTCAAACTTAATCTAGTCAGAAAGAAACAAACACCTTTGCTGAAACAGTACATGCTGCGCTGCTTTCTGTTTACTGTGCAGAAAGAAAACTCTCGCTCCACTTCTTCTCCACTGCAACGTGGTCTCATTTCTCATTTAAGAAATCATCTGTTAAGTAAGACAAGTATTGCCTTCCACTCTTTTCAAATGAAGCTTTTGTTAGCAAAGGGCATTAGAAGGCTAGAAGACATCCACATGTCTAAACTGCATGAGCAAATTAAAAGGCTTTGTGAGGATAAACAGCCTGAGCAACCTTTTACATCGTTCTACAAACAAGACCTCTTACATCTTGTAAGAGCTGTGCTACTAAACCCTTTCAAGGTCGGACAATCATTTCTTAGCGAGGTCTTTATCTGAATGGACCATCCTCACCCAGACAACTTATCATGATTGGTTTCATACCTGGCATTAATATGGATGAGTGATTTTATCACTCTTGTAGAAAGTATAGATAACTCAGACAGATAAGTGCAAGACAAACTGTAGCTTTCCTTTAAGTATTAAAAAACAACACCCTGGTCTTTAGTAGTTGTGTTTTATACATGCACACACAGCATGCACCCAACATATATAAAACACACCATAGCAACCAGACTACACCCTACAAGTTGTGATCACATATACACATGAGGTCCACAGTAACTTAAAGCCCACTCAGCAGACTTTGATAGCAGAAAAACAGGATACAGAATTTGAATGAGAAGCATTTTCTTAATCTTGAAAACAACGTGATTAATGTTCTTCGGTCTGCAGTCAAGCCAATGAACATAGCTGACATTATTTTATCTTGTTAAAACATTTACTGTATATATACATCTCTCTAATGAATTAAACTTTATGATAGGTTAATTTACTTTTTTGTTTAATATAGTTAGTAACTACTGGGTTTCACTGGGCTTGGGTTTCATTTATTATATTTCAATCTTTGGGTCTCTTTTCATACTACAGATTACCAGTTCAATATCTGTGTAAAGCGCAGAAACCCTTCATGTTTATTTCTGATTCATTCCACTCAGTACAGTCTGTCTGGCTGGAACTGACCGCGTCCCCTTGCACGCTCGGCCGAATCCATATTGCCTGGCCACCAGGAGCCTCATTGCACTACGCTCCATTGCTTTAACATGCAACACGTGGTGTAAGCCGCCAAACTGCACCACAATCAATCGGTTTTTAATGCTTTGAGAAGGCCCCTGAGCTCTTGAAGCTAGCATGCTTGGCTAATTTGATGTAATTCACTGAGCTTGTGGCCAGCTATGTGTGTGCAAGGGGCAGTCTGCTGTGGATGTAGCTGATAGCAGATATAAATGTTGGTCATAAAGGGAGACAGATTGCGAGGCATCCACTGATGGTGGTGACAGCTGGGGTTAGCGCCTAGCAGCCGTTTTGGTGACAGGGACAGACTTTGGAACACAATGGGGACGAGGCTATGGGGACAGAAATGGCCACATGTCTACTGCTGGCATGGAGGCCTCATAAGATGTAAACCAGTCTACAATGAGGCTGCTAGCTTGTGGCTACCACTAATGGCTCCAAAAAGCTGTATGACATAAGGCTGGAGGATGGATGGATCTCAGGCAGCCCTACAGGCTGGTTGGGAGTAACCAGTATGGACCGCACATATGGAACTACATACCACATAGAGTACACATAAACATGCAACATGCAGTTAAACAAACATGTAAGATGAGGCTGTATATGTTCTGTCTGCAAAACACAACAAGACATGACTTAAGAGTCTGAGAAGGTGCCAGAAGACGAACAATAATGTGATCTACATTTAAATAAACACATGTTTTGGTGTAGTCTAAATAAACAAGACACAAACAAATATACATAGACTCACAAGTATGCAGAAGCAAACCTGTGTCCTCTCCAGAACATTCTCTAACACTGCGTACTACGTGTTTACCCTTCAGAACATTTCATTAACTCACTGCTTGGTGTATATACTGTATTTTTCCATTTTAATTCCATTACATCAAACGTGCTTTCTACTGTATTTTTAAGAGTGTATAATAGTTGTACAGATTTTTTATATCTCATGAAATCTTTGGTGTTTTCTGGTATATTTTCACTGTGTGCATTATATTGATATTATATGTATGTTCATAGTTTTGCATGGTGTATTTGGTGTGTTGAGTGTTTTTCCTTTATGTAAAAACATCTCTGTTCAAGTGTTATTTTCTTGTTTCTGTGCCTGCTCTGGATAAACTGCTGCATTTCCATTTGGGGATCCACCCATCTAAACACCAATCCATCCATTTGTCATTATAACATCTATCCATTCATATATTTGACATCCATCCAACTAACCATCCATCCATCTATCTATTCAGTTGACATCCATCCAACTAACCATCCATCCATCTATCTATTCAGTTGACATCCATCCAACTAACCATCCATCCATCTATCTATTCAGTTGACATCCATCCATCCATCCATATAAGCAGCACTGTACATCCTAAACAGTTGCTTTCGTAAATCCAGTAATTATCATTCACCTTGTTATACTGTCTAGCACCCATGGTGTTATCGCCCTCACAACAGGCAGACTAAGAAGCAACATCAAATAGAGTTAATTTGTTAGCGAGCTAGCTTAAATGATGCGTGACACTAGAGGCACCAGGAAGTTGCAGCTCTAACTGCCAAAGTAGTAAGAGACATCAGGGCAGAGAAGGCTGGCTGTGTTAAGATACTTGCAGGAAAAGGCAGGAGGTCGCCTGGCTGGGAGGGCAGCTACAGCCAGATGTGTGTGTGTGTGTGTGTGTGTGTGTGTGTGTGTGTGTGTGTGAATGCCTGCTGGTGGCCTGCTGTGACCAGATTACACGTTCACTGTCCCACAGCAGGAGTGGAAGTGAGATGGGAAGGACTGAGTGGTAAATGGACCCAGCAGGGAGCCATGCAGCTGGTTGGGCACTCCTCCACATGGACCATCGGCCGTGGAGTCCAGAGTTTCCCAATTGTGTGCAGTTAAAGGGACTCATGACTATCATGTCTTTTTGACTGAGCATAACAAGGCTATTAACTCCATGGGTCTCCTTGATGCAAAAACTAATTCTTCTTTTATAGTATTTGCCTTCTTGGTTAACTCTGGGTTAAAACCAGAATACACGTTTGCAGGGATAATATTTAATAATAAATAGATACAGATGTGGAAGTTAGCGATGCAATTACTGTGTAGTGTAAAATATTAATAAATACAGAGCTGAGTTTTTTAAGTTAGTTTGGCAATCAGTTCACGATTAGATTTGAGTACTCGACAGTGTTGTAGAAACTGAATTGTATAGTTTCTACAGTGTGAGTTATTATCTGAATGTGTGAATATGAATATCCAATTTGGGAGAATAAAGCTTTATATCTATCTACTAAACAAATGGTCACTGTATTACAGAGCAACACAAGTTATACTCTGAATACTTTGGGCCCTAATAGTAAAGCAACCTTTAATAAGAACAGAAGAGTGAATGTTGGTACTAAAGAGATAACTCTTTCTATCTGAGGGTGGAAACCTTCTGATACATCAATTAAATGCAACAATCATTGAATTATATTGGCTAACTGTACTACATTGCATGTTAAAGTAATATTACACATCTCTACAGTTTACTCTATGAAATACTGAGGCGCTTTTCCTGAAATGTACAACGGCACGATATCAGACTTGTTTGGACTGATTTGAAGTGGAACAGTTTCATGATGGTAAAAATCTATTACATGTGCTCTCCGGCTCTGGTTGAGTTAAATTAAGAACAGCATACACTGAATGTGCTTCAGGGGCCACAAAAAGCCTCCAGCAAACATTAAAGCCTCTGGCAGAATTATTGAAATCCCCCAAGCAACAAAACGAGAACGCTCATGGCAAGAGGATCAATTAAAGCTCAACTTAAGAACAATTTACTAAACTACTGAAGCACTTTGTTGCTACAACATTAGGAAGGCAAATCTGGGAGATATTCCAAACAAACTATGAATATGGTTCCAAAAAGTGGATAAAAATGCTGGACTAATTAAGTCTCTGTCTAAACACATGCATGGAAACATACTGTAGCTTATTTTCTGACTTCTAGTAAAACAGTGAAACATCCACCAACCTTCATGAGAAGGAGTAAAATATAACCTTACCGCAGATTTCTTTTATAATAACTCATAAGTACATTCATTGTTTGCAGACTGGGTGGCCCCCCCCACCCAAAAAATCATGGACTCTATGAAACTAATGTTCTGTACTCTTCAACCAGAATGACTGAGTACCTTTGGATTCAATGTGATTACCTCACTGGTACTATGGCAGACTGTGTTGTTGGTGAACTAAATTTGATGAATATATTTTTCCCTCCTGTCTGCTCTCTGGACTGGTAACCCTGAGTAACAGTCTACAGCCTGTCTGCATTGTTCTGTGGTCTAGTTAATGAAACTTCCTGGCAAATCTCACACCTATAAACTTCCAACCAAAAATGTGTTTGTATTTTTAGGAAAAATGGAAACATGTGGTTATTAGAATGGGACAAGATGCTTTTATAGAGCTGACTATAGCAACTGCAAGATGAAAGTGATGCAATCATCCAACTATTAGAAGTTTCCCTACGGTATGGTGCTGTGATGGTATGTTCTAGTTACAATTTAGAGGGTCCAATATCTGACCTGCAATAAAAGATTGTGCATAGACGTTTTCCAGACTAAATTACTTTTGCAATCATTATTATTGTTTTAAATAAATAAAAAATCCTCTATTTTGTCAAATCTTCTCAGCCTGAACTTGAAATGAACTTCTTTGAACAAGAACCTCCTATAAACTTTGAACAACATCTTTGCAGAGAGGAGAAACTGGAGGCCAACTCTAGTTTTCAACTAATAGATGGTCCCAATGGGGAGTCAAGGCCAGCTACTGCAGGGGAATGGTGTAGTACTTACTGTAGGTTGCATAACATATTGTTGATGAGGCATCCATGACGTACTCTGGACCTGAGGAGAAACACATGAAATGTAAATCACCATTGTGACCATACATGTTACTCAATCTTAGGCTGATCCAAGTAGTGTCGCATGTTCAGCAATAAACGCTGTTCAAATATTCACATTATGTTCAAATACTTTTGAGTCTGCAGGTTTTTAAAATGACTGCTCTGGTTTTAATGCACCAACACGTCTGACCTTTACACAGATTAAGTTGTGCTAAGGAATTCTAAAAAGTATTTGAAAGACTGTAAGCAGGAAATCTCCCTCACCCTCATTATTGCTGGCAGCATGACTTGTGAATAGAGCTCAAACAACAGGTTCCTTCTCTATAATGATAATATTATTAACGGCCAGTGAAGTTGCAAGATGGGTAAATGTGTTGATTGGAGGGGCAGGCTGCTTATCATTCAAACATAGAAGGACAGAAAAATGAATAAAAACAGGGATTTGTGAGTGTTGGATGGGAGTTTTCTTATTTCTGGGCAAAAAATTCAGAGGAATGCCGATCCTTTACCAGAGGTAAACATTCACAGACATGAATATTTACAATTGTGGATGAGAAAGTTAGAGATGTGAAACAGTGACAGAGACAATGATCAAGAGACTGGAGGAATGGAAGAACAAACGGAGCTTTTAGATGTGCTAGAGAGAGGAATTAGACAGCTTGTAGCAGACAAACACACAGGCTGGCCACTGATCCTGCTAAAATGATTAGATTAAACAAAGACAAACATGGAATAATCTGCTATAAGAGCAATCAATCCTCTGAGCCAACCCAAATGCGCGGTTTGGATCCAGACCTGAACAAGCTTGATATTCTATAACATGACGCCAAGTCTGTTTGTTTATACATGGCAGTATTTGTTCTCCCCAGCTGAACGGGACAGCAGATAGACACACAGAAAGCTTATCTTTAATCACTTATCTGCAGTGTTTTCTGACTGAGATACTGCATGACCATCGTGGGTTTATTTAACGGAGAACAGAGCTGCAGTCTTTGGGAGGACATTTTCTGAAGAAATGGATAAAATCTTTTTGATTTTTTTTGGAATAATGCAAAAAATGTCCTCACAGCCAGTAAAGTTCAAATCTTCTAAATCACTACCACATGATGTTCCTTTGTAATTTATGGTCCCAGTTGGTGTAAATTTGAGATAGAGCAGTGTATACTATAGGGCATGGCTATCTGTGATTAAAAAGTCACTATCACAGCAACCTGTCAACTAGAATAGACATTGCAATGTGTATCCACCCAATCCACCAAATATACTTCCTTTTGGTTCCAAACAACCACGATGGAAACCAACGAAATGCTAAACACAAGGCTTTAAAATTGGTGTTCCAACCTGGATGGGTGATGGCACTTTGGCTGCTTCTTGTTTTATACAGTTTTAGTGCTAAAGCCATGTTTACAGTCAGACCCCCAATAGTCCCCCTCCCCCCTGTTTTGAGGTTGTACCAGATAACCAGTCTTGTCTCAAAGCTAAATGATTATTTCAAAAATTGGAAAAAGAAAGTGTCAAAGACGGATGATACTAGTAGATTTTTTGTGCTTCTTGTGCTTTTCTACTATAGCCATCTTACATAAAAACTGATACATATAGTATAAGACTGTGAACCAAGACCTTAATAGACCTACAGTATCCCTCACTATCTCTGCAGTTACAGATCAAATGTATGCTCTTGATGGGTAGAATGAAGAGCATAAATAAAAAGGCAATCTTGGACAGGGACTCAGCCTATTAATGCCGACTACATCAGAATGTAAACAATCAACATTTTGATTCAGATTTGATACATTTTTTCATTTGTGCACAGTTTAGCTGGAGTGCAGAACTTGGGAGAATTTATTTGAAATTTCCACCATCTTCCCTACTTAAAAATGTATGTAATCATAAGCGCTGCTGCTCCAATGCCTGCTTCTGATAGGATGTGTGTTGAGGAGGTCGTGTTATTTGGAATTTTGGAAATCTGGAAAGTTCAAAAGTCAAACTTTTGTTGCACAGCCTGACAGAAAGACAGTGCTGTGTTTCCGATGGCTCATGCTGCCTGAAGGAGTGCAGCTTCTATTCCAGATGGAAATGATGGCCTTGCTTTATACAGTGTAGAACTTGTACTTGTGATGAGAACAAGTAGTTAGCCAAAAAACTGAACTTATTTGACTGTTTTTTTCCCGCATCTTTGAAGATACTTTTAACCTACAATAATAAGAATGTAAGACTTATTATTACTAACCAATTCAAAAAGCAGGGCTGAAGGCCACATGTGTATTGGTTATGTTTAAAAGTGCTATTCAGACAGTCAGAGCAGAACATGTTCCAATGAAACACTTGGCATTTGAAGAACCAAAAAAGTTGTTCGTGAGGATTTGGTCTGGACTTGGATTTTCCTGGAGATCTTAAAAACAGCTCTTAGAAGCTGGATTTGATTATTTTTCATTACATCCGTTACTAAGCGTACACTGTTAGCTATCACACTGGGTTCAGCTGGATTCAAAGGTATCATGTGCATGACCAAAAAGAAGCTCCCCACCTCTGGCTGAACCTGGCAGCCTGTCTGTCAGCCAATAAGCCAGAAAGCTGAGCAGTCAGTCATTTATCAGCATGGCCAGCCAGTTGGCTGATTAATCAACCATTCATATGTAAAGCCAAACTACCAGCCAGTTAGCTGGTTAGTAAGCCAGCCAGAAACATATGTAGTCAGCCAGAGAGCCAGTCTGCAGAGTGGATGATGTAAACCAGACCACAGTCGGCTGGCGGCTCGAGCGGAGATCTTGGTCCTGATCTGGCCTGGACTTGGTCCTGTCATGTGGATCATTAAAGCTTCTTTTCCAGGAAACAAAGCCAATTGCCGGGCTTCAAAGAACGCCAGAACAGTGCTGCTGGCATGGATCATTTGCACATTTGATAAATAAATGCCATCAAAGTCGTAGCTCAGAAACGATCCACATACATGGACAAACACTATGACCGTACGTCTCACAAAGGGACTAGTTTCCATCATAAAAGGAAGTGATTTTCTTTTGTCTGGCACATGTAGCTGCCCAGCCCGTCTTCTCTTTTCTTTTCTCTCTGTCTCTTTGTACTTGAACAGAAGATGAAGGACTCACCTTCCCGCCGTGACTGGCTGAAGGGCGATATTACAGGAAGCAGAGGCAGAGCTGCCCGATATTGAAACTGTGAGGATTAATATTCCTCAAAAGCCCAGCCATTGTTTTTGATAAATCAATTTGGGAAGCCTTCTGAGAGCGGATTAGAGATGCGCCCTGGCCCACTTTTCTCTCTCCTCCTCTGCCTCCTCCTCCCTTTTTTCCCCTTTACCCCTCTACCACAGGTACTAGACCAGAGTTTTAATCAAGCGTGCCTCAAAGACGGGCACAGCAACCTTCAGCGACACCCCTCCTCCTCCTCTTCCACCTCTTCTTACTCTTCCTCTTCCTCCTCCTCTCCTCCTCTTCCTCCTCCTCTCCCCCTCCTTCTCCTCCTCCCCCTCCACTTCCTCCTCCTCGTCCTCCTCCTCCCCCTCCTCCTCTCTTTCCTCCTCCTCCTCTTCCTCCTCTCTCTTCCTCCTCCTCCTCCTCTCTCTTCCTCTCTCCCCCCCCCACCTGAGCCATCACCACACCCATCCGTCCTCTTCTCCCTAGTTGTCTCCCTCTCCATCTGTCCCTTCCATCCTCCTCTCTATCCTTCATCTCTTTTCTCTCGCTCACTCTCCACCTCTCCCGTTTCTCTGCATACAAAAAACAGAGACGATGTTAAAAGACAGCGTCTGAGTGCGAGGGCACGAAGGCGCCGGCTCTCGATGTTTCAAAGAGGAGAACTTTGAAACAACAAAGATCACAGCCACGAGGTGTGTGGAGAGTCAGCGTGGATGAGGAAACGTTTTTATCCAAGAGAGAAGAAATAAAATCGCGTTAGCAGCTTAGAGAGCACAAAAGAGGTCAGGAAAGTGGAAGGGAGAGAAGCGTTTGTTTTTCCTTGACACTTTCATTCTTGATGGCTGATTTTATATCTTTCTACGCTGCCAGCCTTTTTTTAATCCCTTTTTTTTCTAGCGCTTGTTTTCTGATGCCTGTTGTGTTCGCCTCCTACGAAACAGATGTCATGGAGCACAGCTGGACCAGCAAAGAAACGATGAGAAGAAGAAGAAGAAGAAGAAGAAGAAGAAGAGAGAGCCTCACACTGTGTTTGCAGCCCGCCCCCTCTCTTCAAATTTACACAAAACAAACCCTCCTGTTACAAACACACACAGTCAGCAATCTACCCACAATGCAGTGCATTAAGGCCCCACCTGATATGTGGAGACGGGGGAAGCAGCGATGAAGGGCGTGATGGAGGTCTGTGCGATCATGCGGTTGGTGGCGATGCTGTAAGGCGAGGAGTAGAACCTGAGGAGGGATGGAGAGGGAGCAAAAGAAAAGAGAAGAAGAAGAAAAAAAGGAAGTAGATGGAGGTAACAGAGAAACGAGAGGATAAAGCAGAATTAGTTTGTCAAATTCATACATAGCAGAAGGTAGATATATTATTACCTTAGTTCAACAATGGAGCATTAACTGAGATCTTTGTCTGTATAAATCATTTTTAGTCTATATAAAAGACAAGAAAACACACACACACACACACACACACACACACACACACACACACACACACACACACACACACACACACACACACACACACACACACACACACACACACACACACACACACACACACACACACACACACACACACACTGTGGGTTTATCCTGCTGCTTGTTCTGAGCAAACACTCGAGCAAATAAAAGTTTCATGTAATGTCTTATAGTGTTCTCAATTGAAAAGTCGGGTTTTATCACATCAAATTGAGCCTTGTCATCATATAAAAGTAGTATTTTTCTTCAATGTGGTTTTCAGTATTAAGTCCACACTGTACCGTGCTGCATGGCTTTAAGTAGCAGACTCGTACGCTGAGCTTGGAGAATTTGCTCAATGCATTTTTAGACAGTTTGACATGAGCCGCACAGAAGCGAGGTGATGTGTTACGCCATGATATCTCATTGTTTAAAGAAAGCTTCTAAAAGTCTCCTGAATTGAAGATCATATCATGTTACTGGCCGAGTATCTTTAACTCGTCACGTACCAGGGTTTACAAACCGACATTACATTTCAAGGTACAGAAGTAGCTCTTGGGGCGCCGCTGGTTCAGCTCAGTTGGTAGAGCAGGCGCCCCATGTGCACAGAGGTGATAGTCCTCATCGCACCCAGGTTTGATCCCTGTCCTCAAGCTATTTGGTGCATGTCATCCCCAAGTCCAACTCCCCAACATGTCCTGTGTATCTTCAGCTGTCCTATCAAATGAAGGCCAAAAAGCCTGAAATAATCTTGAATAAAAGAGAATTAGCTCCCCATGTTGTGCAGTACTTTATATTTTCAGGCTAATGTTCTGTTTGGAGCAGAGGTTGAGTTTAACTTTCTCGCTGTCCGTCATTTGGAAAGTCAGGGTTGTAAAAATTCTGTCAGACTGTTATTATGCCTCATTTGATTTTTTTCTTCCTATGAATAAACTTTGACGAGACGTTACTTGAACTGAAATAGATCGACTTGTGTTGTTGCCTGTAACTCAAACCTTCTCTTTGTTCACAGGGACTTTAACTAGGTGCTCACTTAAACTTGAATTAAACTCATCAGGGGAGATTACAGCAGAGGCCACTGTCATTACTTTTTGCCTCTTTGTTTCATACAGACGACTTCTCTGAAGGCTGAGGCCTCGTCCTGATGGAATTACACAGCGCTACTTAAGACAAAGTTTTGTTGCCAGGAAACTTTTATTCCGTTGAAGGGATCAGAACTAGGCATGAATGTTGGATTAACCGTTCCTGCGAGCACTGGCTTCAGCGGGAGGAAACCCTGCAAGCATGCCGCCCCGCTGCAGCCCCCTAGACCCCTCCACTCATAAAGCTAACAGACGCGCTCAAAGGCCTCCAGCCAATAGCTATTCAACACGCTGTCAGAAACCGGATAAACATAGCCTACAGTGTCTCGGGTTCGCGATTAAGCGCACATGCTCTAAGGGAATCTTTTTTTAATTGATTGAATCACCTCCTCGATGTACCAGCATGCGATACTGGATTGCCCTCAGTATTATAAACCGTCAAAATGATGGACAGCCTTCAAAATCTTCTGTCACTGTAGAAAGACTAGTTTGTGTAATAAAAGAAATGTATTATAATTTCTACATTCTTAGAAGTATATCAAATGTGCAAGCTCAGTTTTTTACCAAATGAAAGCATTTAACTGACTATTATTCCTCCGTATCTGTAAAATGATTTACTCTATTATGCATTTTCCACTTTGCCTTAACACTTGAATATAGTCGACTACTTTTATATTATTTTCTACTGAATTCACCCGTTTCCCCTTATTTTCTGAGCTATATAATTATGAGGCTAAAGTTCTGGCTGAATGTATTAAGAGAGAATCTTTCCTCTCCCAGCAGGTCTGTTGCTTAACACAAGTATCTGAGGGATTATAATTTAGCGGATTTGGAGCAAAGCAGGCTTTTACATGGCAGGCTGTGTGTAATGAGTGAAGCTATTCATCCCGTTTTTGGGAGTTTTTTTTTTTGTGGTGAAGATTGACTCGGAGTCACTGGGGGATAAGTGGTTTAGGAAGCGGGGAATAAGGAGCTTCCCGTGAACGACTGAGGCCACAGGGAGATACAGGGCTGCTTTAGAGCTCTCCTTCCTGTTTCAGAGCTACAGGGACAAATAAAACATGTCGCCGGGTCGTTTATTTCTATAGCACCATTAAATCAAGACATAAAGACGCACAGGAACACACACACATATATATAAAGAGCAGAACACACGTAAACACACACACGCTAACTCAGCTACCCTGTGCTACTTCTCAGCCGACCCCACCATTGGAAACTGATATTTGAAGTCCATACAAATTTCCTTAATCAAACAGTGACAAAGTGCAGACACTACATTAATCTTTATGTATGACAGTATTATTGACTGGGCCCCTATGAGCCAAGAGGTGAGTGTATTAGCTGGTGCCAAGGATGGATTGATTGTCAGACTCTTACCCGTTCTGCATTGCAGCTGGATCATATAACGCCATGCCGCTCTGAAAGAGAACCAAAAACATATACATGTAGAATTAATCACAAATAAAGAATGTGTTATAAAGAAAAAATTACTAAAAGTACAAAAGAGAACATTGTGACAATTATAAAGACAATGAAGAAACAGTTTGTCATGAAACAATATTTTATTTTTTAATTCACAAATTTTTCCATCTGGGTTTATACAGCTAAAGAGACACCATGGTTCAACTACAAGGACATGTTTCCTTTTCCTCTTTTGAAAATAATGGCATATAAAGATGATACAATTATACATTCATTTTTTTGTTCGGATTAAAAAATGTGGATTAAAACTTGATTCAGTAACGTTGACCACGCCTCAAATACAACCCATACGTTTCATACTTATTTAAGCACGCCTTAATCCCTACTATTCCTGTGATGCAGATTTCACATCCCTTCATCCCACACCCCTCGACCCTTACCTTCATCCCTCGACCCTTATCTTCATCCCACATCCCTCGACCCTTATCTTCATCCCACATCCCTCTACCCTTACCTTCATCCCACATCCCTCTACCCTTACCTTCATCCCTCGACCCTTACCTTCATCCCTCTACCCTTACCTTCATCCCTCGACCCTTACCTTCATCCCACATCCCTCGACCCTTACCTTCATCCCTCCACCCTCAATCTTCCTATTATCTGACTCTGCTCATCATTTCGATCTCTGCCATGCATATTACTCTAAACTATTCTAAATCAGTATCTTTCTTGGTGTGGTCTTTGTTCGTGAAATGTTATTAAGTGAGCTGTAGAGATAGTTGGCTTCAGACGGGGTCAGACATGCTGTTTCCTGTTAGCACTCTCAATGCTAAGCAAGGCTAACCACCTGAACCTTTATATTAAGACAAGACCTTCTGAAGGAACCAGAAAGACGCACACTGTTGGTTATTTGATTCAGTCACAACATTTCAGAAGGTAGACCCTCACTGGTACAGTTAAATTGTATAGTATAGTTCTGTTGGACATTGGGGATCATTCAGCCACTGTCCTTTGTGTGTTATTTTGTGTTGGTTTGTTTCTTGACAATCTGTCAATATGCTCCTGCAATGTCACCAAGAAATTGTGCCGTACCTTTATTGTACCTGGAGAATGTGTTCATTTATATCCTGATTCTCTTGTTCAAAAGTGATTCAATCAAATCAAAATCATTTCAAATTGAAAAATCTGGCAAGCGACAAAGCCAATGTGGGAAACAGCTCTGTCAATAGGACAAAGGGAATTGATAGTGAGGACGCAAATCCTCTCTCTATTTCAATCACGTACAATCATGGTTTTATGAATAAGACTGAATGAAGATGTGCCCTTTGCAGAGAAAAAGGAGTGAGTGAAAAATTCACTTCTTTGTCTGGTGGTGATGATGTGTGTGCGTGGGTGTGTAAGTGAGTGTGTGTGGCCCCCCTAAGAGTCCAGGAGAGAAACCTGTGCGGCACAATCCGTCATCTGCATTCCTGAAGGTTCTCTCCCGGAGGAGGGCTAATCCGATTTCTTTTAACGGGAGGCTGCTGAGGACGGCAGATTTCATCAGCATACACACACATACACACTCTCTTTTTCCTGCCCTTCCTCTCTCCCTCTCCCTCACTTTACCCCTCCATTCTTCTAGTGTTCTCCACCTTCCTCTCCTTACCTTTGTCTCTTCATCCCTCACCCCCCTCATCTCTTAATCTCCCCTCCTCCCATCTCTCTGGACCACTTTTTTGACCTTGTTCCTCCGGAGGGTTACCTACACTCGGCTGTAATGTTAAGGGAATAGTGGCTCAGAGGAACAGGGGGGATCAGTGCTCCTAGACTGAACCCACGTCAGTGAGTAAAGACACACAATCTCCTCTGAATGAATAAACCCTTGCTGGTGTTTTGTGACTATAAGTGCTTTAGAAGACGTTTAGATGAGGGAACTTGCGGCATCCCCTTTGACATGTAAACAACTTTTAAACCTTTAGTGTTTTTCTTTAAAATTCTGTTTATGTATTTACACATTATTTGCAGCTGACATGGCCAGCTGTCTGCTAAGGCTGATAACTCCCATAAGTGCTGCCCTTGGTTGCATGTCCTGATGAATTCTGCAGCAGAGAAAACTCTGGAGCAGCAGAGAAAACTCTGGAGCAGCAGAGAAAACTCTGGAGCAGCAGCCTGCATGGCCGATGACTGTAAGACTTTTCTATGGAGCCCGTGAAAGGCTTAGGTTAATAAATAATAAAAAGCTGTTTGCACATTTTAACATTTTCTTTGCATTATTATCTTAATTTGACATTTAGCATACCAACACAGCAGCTTTAAAGGTGAGCTTGTACATGTAAGCATGAGTTTAACACTCACTCCTCTGAAAAAAGTTCAGGTGAGGACAGCTCTTATTAGGCAGCTGAAAGGACACCTGCTCTCCACTGGACTATATGTATTTATATAGGAGCACCTTCAAGTCTTTGACACACACACACACACACACACACACACACACACACACACACACACACACACACACACACACACACACACACACACACACACACACACACACACACACACACACACACACACACACACACTCACACTCACACGTTGACCAGCTCCATCCTGGTATTTTTGTCTTCCATACACACATTCACTTTCTATTTTTTCTCCCAGCCTCGTGGCCATTCACACACACACACACACACACACACACACACACACACACACACACACACACACACACACACACACACACACACACACACACACACACACACACACACACACACACACACACACACACACACAGCAAACCCTCACACACACTCGGACATCTGTCAGGCTTTCACACAGAGTGGAAAGCCGGATGTTTTTTTTTTCATCTACACTCATTCCCCCAGAGTAGGTGCTTGAGAAGTGTGACTTTGAAAGTTTTTGTGTGTGGGAGTGTGTGCTGGTGAAAGTGAGCGAGGAAGAGAAAAAAGGGAAAGAGAGAAAGAAGAAAAGGAGAGAAAAAAGAACAAGAACCCACGGCGCTTGTGTGTGTGTGTGTGTGTATGTGTGCGTGCTGCAGAAAAATTGCAGTGACTAATATGTTTGTCAGCATGAGACAGCGAGAAGCAGCACTTTCTAGACTCCCACTTTGGGTAGTTTACAAGAAAATCTGTCATATATTTCTCAATCCTCACCAGCAGCCACCCTGCAGCACTCAACCCTGTGTAACTCCTGACTGATCATGCAATGTGTTCCCTCTCTCTTTCTGTCTCTCAGTCTCACTGAGTCTCTCTCTCTCTCTCTCTCTCTCCATATGTTGCTGTGGGATCTGGGAAGACTTCAAACATCGGGAAGAAGAGATGGAGAGAACGACTAGAAGGAAAGAGCGCTGAAGGGCAGAAAGAGAGACAGCCGGAGAAGAAGAGAATGAGAGGAAGAGATTTGAGCAGAGTGAGACACGCTGTAGAGATGGAGAGAGAGGGGGGGGTACATGGAGAAAAAGAAATAGAGAGAGTAATGGATTGGTTTTGGTGTTGCTCCCTGTATTTCTGCCTGGCGCAGGGAGCGAGTTGAAGAATGGACACAACTCTGACAAATAGACTTACATGTGATGTCTATCTGCTGTCTGCCCGAGCAGCTGATCACTGACCACTGCATGCAAACACACACACATACACACACATGCATGCATGGATTACTATCCTTAATGCATAAAGGCCTTTCTATTAAAAATGTAGTTGTACATGCATTCTGAATGCAGTGCAATCTGAGTGCTATCTGCAGGTGGTCTGACTTCCACCGTGACCTCCAGGTGCTAATGTGAGGTGGAGGAAAAAAGGATTCTAAAGCAAGCCAGACAAAAAGCAACTCACGGCCCCTAATCAATAATGGACAACGGAAATGTAACTAGTGTTGCTCCTAAAATGAGATTATTTAAAAGGAAATGTGCCTTTTAAGGGCAGGTATGAATGCAAAGACCTGGTGTATAACAGGATGTTAATAGATGATGTTACACACTCTGCTGAAGGCTGAGAGTAAGACTGAACCCTGACTTAGACTGCAGATGTTCCTTTTATTTCTGCAACAGGTGCAGAGGTACAGGTTTACATTATATGTAAAGTGGATGCATGCAAAATGCTAATTCATGATAACAGACTCCTCACCTTCTCTTTGAGGTAGTAAGGAGCGATATATTTAGGTGCAATAGAGGTATATGATGAATAAATCCTAACTTTGTGTCACTAGAGTCTAGGGAAGAGAGCACAGCAAAAGAGCTACCATGTGCTTTTTAATGCAAAATCAAGAATGTAATGTGAAAATGTATGGAAATCATAAAGAATCGAGGGGGGTGACATGTGCATACCACTTTTAAAAATAATTTTGCACCTTGGATTTGTGATTTTTGAGTCAGAGTTTCAACCATGCATTACTTTAAAGAAGAAAGAAAGTCTATTTGTTCCAAAGGACAACAAAATAGAGGACAGTATTAAACCAAATCTCAATCTAGTCAACAAGTTGAACTTATTTGAACCCTCTCCTCACTTTAAATGTTAACCCCCTAATTATAATATTTCTCTGTGAAGTTTGTCGGTTAAAATGACCTCAGTTTTAAAAACACGGTCCTCACTCTGAAGGTCTATATCTCACACTGGCTCCCTCAAGGATAGCAAAAGCACACACACACACACACACACACACACACACACACACACACACACACACACACACACACACACACACACACACACACACACACACACACACACACAGGTTCTGTGTTCAGCTTCCGATTTACACATTCACACACACGGTGCCTTGAACTCTGGCCGTTAAACCTCGGCCTCTCAGTCATGCTGCTGCAATTGAACGAGAGGGAGGAGGGATTTTTAAAACAGCAAGTTTTAAACTCATGTGCTACGTCTGTCCACAGCGCACCGTGGTATTCTCACTTTGACTTATAAACTGTATAAAGTCAAACTTCCTGGAAAGGAATGATGTTGATGTTGGATGTGTTTCAGAAAAGCATAATTAGCAGAATATAGACATTGTGTACTGGAGGTAGGATCAGTGTTACATGGTGAGAAGGTGCTGAATGATCAGGTCAAAGATAGTGAGGAAGTCAGGGTTAAAGTAAGGTAAAGAGAAACGAGGGGGGCGCTTCCTGTTTCCTCTCTTTGGAGACTTTTTTTTCCCTTTAATCTTTAATGTAATAGGGATATTACACCTCTCACGATTTAGCATACACACACACACACACACACGCACACACACACGCATTCAAACACAATCACTCATTTTACCACAAGTCAACTGACCCTGTCAACGTGTGGAGCAGCAGGAGGATGTAGCAATTTGATTTAGGTTAAACACGCTTCACTGGCTCACAGGTGTGAGACGTGCTCAACATGTGACAGACACACAAACAAACACACATGTTTCCTGTTCTACCCCACACACTCCTCCCCGACACACACCCGCACAGACACACAGACACACAGAGAGCATGTGTTTGCTGAAGGACAAACATTTCATCTCCTTTACCTTGCCGTTTCAGCACAACTGTCAGCCTCTCTTAATGTGTGTGTTTGTGTGTGTGTGTGTGTGTGTGTGTGTGTGTGTGTGTGTTCCATATAGTCCAGTCTCTCTTCCTGTCTCCTCTGTGCGTCCTTCCCAGTATAGCTGCTCTGTATCCTATGAAGACACTTTAACCTTGTCTCTACATGTTGCTGATGAATATGTTACCATGGCGCTGTATCCAATTTCTGTTTTTCCCTGCATCCTGATGTATGGCGGGAATATACGTGTTCACTGAGGCGTTTGGCTTGAGATGCAATTTACGTGACAGCGCCTATGCATCCGGGGCCAGTTTGATCGATATCTGGGTTTTTTTCCCCCTGTTCTTTCTGTAACAGCCTCATACCTTAGAGTAAATACAAATGACAGGCAGTAAGAGTTCACGTAAAACCAGATGTTAGAGCCAACTCAAGGGGCTTTGTTAGCAAGTATGGTGTCTGCTATTAGAAATAACATGACCTCAGAGGTAAACGCCTGGTCTATAATGTCATCCTGTTGCATCAGAAAAGACTTCATCTGGGTCAAGTTGTATGTTGTGGCTGCAGTCTTTCCTGATTTTCAATTCTAATAGAGTAACTATCACTTTAAGAGACTATGTCAAATGTGTGAATGTAAATGTGTTTGACGTTTTGGTGCTTTTATTTACTGAATTTGTGAATGTGAGCATAAAGGTAATACAAAATAAAAGAAGCATTTGATGAATGATTTGATTTAAATTAGTAAATGGATTTTGTTAGAAGCACTTCATATTTAAACTTCAATGTTTGTTTTTTCTTAAATCAAAAGAGCTGTTCCAAAACTGACACCGGTATCTAAAATGCCTCCAACACAGAAAAAAACTACTCTGCTGATTATTGAGACTAACCAGTCGATCAATAAGGCAGTGAGTGGGTAGGTGGGTACATTTGATTTTTTAGGTTATATATTGTATTTTTTTCTGCGTTGTATGACATCAGTCAGGGGTACTCAGAATCTGCCTACTTGTGAATGTAAGTATTAAAATTCTATCAGGAATAAAAAGGTAGTATTGCTGCGTCTCTAATGTGACTAACTTGAAGAGTCACAGTTTTTATTGTTTACAATTAACTCAATGTATTTTGTCATGTTATTTAGGGATCCAGTTGTGATCTGTACGGATTTGTTTCTTTACTTTACCAGCACCTTTTGAAAGACGTTTTCTACCCAATTTTGACACAGTAAACACTTCATTTGATCTGTGAGGGTAATAAAAGGTCGTGTCTGAGGAAAACCTCTTACCTCGCCTTCTCTGTGCCACGGCCTCCCGTTCTGAGGGTACTTGCTCTGACTCTGGCGTTTCTTCTGCCCTCCGTCGGCAAATTTGCACAGCAAAGGCTCCGTGGGAGCTGCAGAGACAGGGAGAGGAGACAAGATGGTATTAGAAGGACTTCATTCTGTCACCTCTTTCAGAGGGAGGGACACCCCCTTTTAAAGTGCGTTGCATGAGTCTGCTTCTGTCTTTCCTCCACTCTCCCCCTCCTGTTGGAGCTCGCAGACAGATTCCCAAACCGACAATGTTGGCAGGCCCTCCCTTCCCCGGCCCAGGCTGGCAGCTCATGAAAGAGCATTGCAGGGTATTGTTGAAATAATAATCACAGTAATCGCTCTTGTAAATACCTCTGAGATGGTAATGCAGGACTCTGGCTCTGGCAGCCAAGGCTTATTTCTAGAAGGCGTTCCTGTTCCTCACACATATTCCCTCTGTGTTGTACTTTTACAGCCATGTTCTCTTCTATTTGAAATGTTTTCCACACTGTGCTGTTTGAGAAGAGATACTTATGTTGCTTTTCTAACAGTGTACACCGGGGGCACTATAACCTTTTCTATCAGCAGGAAATCATGACATAAAAAACGATCATTATTTCAATAAGGATGCCAACACAAGGTGCTACATCTGTTGAGCTCACCTATAATGATAACTTCTCAAAGGGCATGTTCCCACACCGGGGCTGCAGGTGAGCACAAAATAAAAAAGACTAAATTGATGCAGGTGATGAGATACTGAAGAGAGAAAGACTCAATGACAGAAAAGAGTGAAAAAAAATCAGAGAAAGGGGGGGGGGGGGGGGGGAGTTCTCAACGAGATCATGAGAAAGGAGCGGCTCTCTTGGAAGGGGATCTGGGGGGGGTCTTAGGAGTGCTGGTTCCCCTTTTTGGTGCAAGTCAGCAAGATCAGAATCTCTTTCAAAGCAGACTGAGGAGATGAAAGAGGGGAATGAGACAGTGAGAAACAAGGGGGACAGAGTGAAAGAGATTAGAGAAACAGGTGAGTGACTGGGGAGAGAAAGGAGGAGAAAACAAGAGGTCTTGGAAGAACCTACACCAGGATCAAACACTCAGTCCCTGGGAAGGTTGTACAGTTCAGCAACAGAACAGTACAGTCCACACTAAGCTCGTCCAGACACTGAACCTCTGCCGCCCCGCACCTGGCAGCTTAGAAAGGAACCCGGCTCGCCTGTCATCGCTTCTGCATTACAGGCCTGGCAGCTCGTGACACGGCCGCTCTGTGACAACACGTCGCTGTCTGCGGGAGGCGAGCAACGGGAGCTTTCATCACCCTGAGCAAGAGATGACACCAAATGAGAGAATGGTTGAAGCTTTAATCTGCCATCCCAGATGTTAGAGGCGCTCGGGCCTTGATAATAACACAGCACTGAAATCAGGAGACAGGAGAGAGAGAGAAATCAGAGCTGAGACAGACGTCTTTAAACAGTCTGATCTCATCTCATGACCAGTGTTTCTATTATTTAGGCTTGATTATCTAACTTGACGTTTTGTCTTTTTATTTCTGTTTTCTGAAATGTAGCTACTGCAAATGTCATTTTTTTAGATCAATGTTTTATAGTTGTTAAACTTGTGTTAACGTAGGGCAAAAAACATGCAAACATTCCTGTTTCAGTCCAAGAAAGAGTTAGTCGTTTCTGCCAAAGTTTTGATTTACTTGAAGGTCTAAAACAAATGCTCCAAAATGTATTCCAGAGCTTCACCTTGCATGCTTCCATTGGTTTTTGAATTACAGAAGTCAATATAAAGTATCCTGCCAAGTTCAGGTACTAAAGCAGGGGGTTTTCAAAAGAGTGGTGCACAGTGGAGCCAAAGAGGGATGAAGTTATACAAAGTTTGATTGACAATCGTTAGCGCTCATGTAGTTAGTGTTGTCATCACGAGGTTGCTCTCTTCAAGTGTGTGCCAAATTAAAAATTATATATTTTCAGTGTTCAACCTAGAGGTGGCAAAAAAATCGATTTATATAAAAATCTAGATTCTTCTCTTCTATGATTTAATAACGAGTCATAACTTCCAAAAATAGTATTATTTAATTTTTTCTGGGGCTAATCGGTGACTCCCTGCTAAGTGCTAAGGCTAGCTCTTTAACTCAGTAGAATGCCAAATGGAGCAACAAGAAATGTAGCCAGTCTCACAGAGGACTGGAGTCGATCCTGAAGTAGTTACTAACTCAGAAATAGACTTTGAATCCAGAATTGTTATGAATCGCAAATCAATTCCGAATCTAATCATGACCCTAAGAATCGAAATCGAATCGTGAGACACCCAAAGATTCCCAGCCCTAATTCAACACTTGTCAACTAGTCAACTTCTTCTTGTAACTTGTCAACAAGCAGAATCTGTGTTCAGGGGAAGCCTTAAGACAAACTCATGTCGTAAAAAAAGTGAAAGTGTTTTTATATGTTTTTGAGGGCCAATATGGGACCAAACTTTCAGAGTCTGCCCTGGAGAATGTTGCGGAGAATGGAGAGAGAGAACGAAAAATAAGCAGAAGAAAAAACAACAAAGCTGGTCCAAACCCCTCCTCTGGCACTCTGGGAGATAATTAGCTATTGGAGCGATTTGCAGAATCTGACACAGAGCACGCTGACGTTACCCCTGCGACTACATCCCAGTTCCCACAGTGAAGCAGCCAATTTGTTTAAGACTCCTGCCCAAGATCAACAGCCTCACACCACCCCACCCAGCCTGTGATCACACTCACCCTGCTGTAGCAATGACATACACACACACACACACCCTCTTACCCTCCTGCCCTGCAATGAAACCTAAAAAAACACACCAAAATACCTGCAGAAACATTCACACGCAATTCCAACTGCTGCCAACCTAAAAGCCTTTTAGACCTCTCACCACACACACATCATTTCATGACTGGCACAGCCCAGAATAAACTGGGCCGTACTAGCTCGCTGATGCTGCGTCTTTAAGTCATCGACTCCAAGTACAACACATTTGAAGCTGGCTTCAGCCTGCGTTGAAGGGGGCACTTTGGAAAAATAAAACTTCAACTGTGAACCAATTTGCTGCCTTCTAATGATCCAGAAACAAGGGAAAAAGACTGCTGCTGGTCAGAGGTCAAGAGCTGACGCTAACAAGGTGCTTCGTGGGAACTCCTAATTGTCTTTTTATGTGGGTTGCCGTAGGAACTGCAAAACACATTAACGAGGGGTGACCGCAGACATACTGTATATATATATATATATATATGCATGTGTGCTTTGGACCAACCAAAGAGCAAGCCTGCACATGTATAAACACAAAAGCAATTTAGCATGAACAAGATGTCCACACTGCTAGCCTCGTTTGATCGCAGCCTCGGCTCAATCACTCTCTGTGCATGTGGCTCTGAAGAGATAGTCATGGCTTTCTGCTCATCAACAGACACATTATCACACACTAAAAAGAACCAAGTGAGTGCAGATGTACTTCTGTGCGAGGCGGTGGAATTACAATAGGCATTTAAACTGAAGCTTGTTGCACTTATTAGCGCTGCGTGCATTAGTAATTGTTGCTGTTGTTGCCTGTGTTTCCTGTGGGCCGGCATCTGGGGGAAATCAGCCCTTTGTCTGCAGAATAAGAGCCAGCACAGCGAGAACACCACATCACACCATTCCTTTTCTCTCTGCTGTCTGCAGACAAAGAGCGCTCGCGTGCTCCGGATGGTCTCGCAAGGCCAGCTGAACAACATCTGATCCATGAATACAAATCAGCACACGTATTATAATACATCAATGTCAGTAACGTCAGACATTCATGCGCTGGCTGTACATCTGCTTGGCCTGAATGGTGAAATCAATGCAGGAATGCCCCCCCCCCGTGTGAAAGATTGTGTTCAGCTTTTCACCATCAAGACACCGTTACAAAAGAGGCCTCTCACCAGGGCTGGGAGTCAACTCGCTTTGGTCTCAGCCCAGCAAGCTCTTAAAGAGGGCTAACAGAGGGAACTCTTCAGACCAAAATATGTCACTCTGAAAAGATTTGGATGATGGGAAGCTTTGTACTTCTTGATTACAACTTTAGTTGGATCCTATCGGTTTCTGGCTCGCAAGTTCCATAAGATATGTGTCTCTAGAAAGTCATGTGTTTTACAGCAAGGGCAATGTTTGAAGAGGAAAGGGAAGAAAGAAGACAGTATTTTATTGCGATTCTGCAACGCTCTGACGCTGCTCCAGGGGATCTCTAATTGGATCAACAACTGTCTGATTCCCATCAGCTAGCTTGACCTGTTTGCCCAGACTGAGGAGGCAGTGTCTTATGGGAAAGAGAGAAGAAA
>NC_083627.1:21209003-21366503 GCF_963584025.1 Labrus mixtus
GTAATTCATAATAATCTAGATATAGCCTCAAACTTTGAAATAATTTAAATGCAAAACTTTTCTACATGATTGATTATAATGCAGAGCGTTTTATTCTTACCTATTATTCAGACTTTTCCGTCCACAGGGAGAAACAAAAGGCCTTCAGTCTCATGACACTTGCTTTAAATCTTGGAATGTGCCCTGCGTATTTTAGAGTTCAATCTCCGTATGGTCCAGAAAGTTCACATCCGCCAGAAGCACAAAAAGATCCTTCAGATAAAATCCTGTAACCGCTGGCACTCAAACGCAACAACTTTCTCAAACGAAAAGCGTAAAAGTTTTAGGTAAAAAGTAATCCACATGCAACAGCCATGTGCCGTGATGTGCTCATTTGAAAATGTTTCTCCTGGCTCTGCATGTATGAACTTCCAGAAATCCATTAGCAGCCTCAGCACCACTCAGCCCCTCCCAGTGATTCGAGCAGAGGTTATGAACTTCTCCTGCATATGACGACACATGATGCCGATACACGTGGCTATCCATTACATTTTCTTCCTGTTTGTTCCCTTGTTTGGTTCCTGCTGTTTGATTGTCCAGCATCAGGACATCGTCCTTAATGCTTGAGGGGCTTAATGACCGCAAAGACTTTAAGTTGCAGATGTTGCACAGATCAAAGACTCATCTGTCATGAGTTTTTTTTGTTGTTGCTGGGATTGGCAGTATTTCTCCTCCCTATATGTGAATGAGTGAGGGCGGGGACATCAGCTTATACAAGGGGGCAATGGTGTCAAAAATCAGCCTTAAACTATTGTTATAGCCTTAAAAAAAGAGATGCTATTTTATCTATTTGAATTTGATATTGGACCACTGTCTTGTGGATGAATTCTCAGTGGGTTATAAAACTTGCTGTATATAAAAAAATCTAATCTTCAAAAGAGAATAAAGATCCTCAATATCAATTCAGCAGATTAGCATTGCAGATTAATCAAGTGAGACAGAGATCTGATACTTAAAAGCTTATGAAATATCAAATGTGTCAACCCCTAACCAAACAATATGCACAGAGCGAGGACGAGTATTAAGCATTAAAGTCATAACAATGACATTCAGCATCATTTATTCATCTAAATCCTGGTGACAGATGGGTGTGAAGATAACAGAGCCCCCTCCAAATGTTGAGACCTAAAGAGCATGGCTGGTAGGGCGGGGTGGATCCGCAGAATAGCAGGATAAAGAAAAGCATTATCCTGAAGACATCATGTCTTTAAAGACAAAGAGGGCTGTGGGGTTTGCACAGTTGGGAGAGCCAAAAACATATTACAAGCCTGAGCAGATCGGTTTCTCAATGTCCCTCCAGATGTAAAATATACTAATTATTCTCTAACTGCTCTGCTTTACTTTGAGATTTGGCCATATGCTGCTGTCTGGATTTGTTTGTTGTTTTTGACGTTCTGCAGGTATGAAGCTCCCGGCTGTCTGCGCCTCAGTGCACGACTGTCAACATGAAATCCTTGTGGATGTTCACAGAGAAGTAGATCCTGAAAACATGACTTTGCACAGTCACAGAGTAAACCCCCTCTCTCTGCTGCGGTGATAGAGATCTCAAATGTTTTTTGAATTAAGTTGGCCTTTTACTAACAAGATGCTGATAGGATATATGCACAGCTGCAAGGCTTCAAATTAATTCAAGCCTCCGGCCAAGTGCTTGTAAATCCAGACTGCTACAGCCGATAGCTAAGTATGTCAATTCGTCTTGCCCCTGTGGCCCGTTTCCAGCAGGTTTTCAATTTGGACTCCTCTATTGCAAATCATCCTTTGGCTGCTAAGAAAGTGAAATTAAACTGGGAGATGTTGAGTCCACTAATTGCTGTGGCTGGTAAATGGCAAATCTGCCTCATGCCCTGAAGCTTGCGTGAGTGCCAGTTGATCATCTGGTCAACATTTTAATTGCTTCAGTCCAATCTGTAGGGGAAAAGTACTTTTTGTGTTTAAAGGTCGCTGGTCACTGTTTGGGTTATAGCCCCCCCGTGTTACATAAGAAATGATCCTTTTGTATCTGTATCAGTTTGTGCCCTACATGCATTCACATTATATACAAGTTGTTGTTATTTTGTAGGGGAAAACATCCTATCATTAGTATTGAAAATATATTCAAATAAAAGTTTTAATTAATATAAAAAGTTCTGGTCGTCATTGTAGGGTGGGAGTCATTTCCAGCTACTGTCTTTATCTTTGTAGTGTGTAAAATCTACCACCCTACCACCCCTTACACAAAACATCCTTTTGTTGTTTTTGTCAGAATTTAGAATTTGAAGAAAAATATGAATGTCCACAAATCATTGTATGAATCTAACTGTAACAATATTCTCTTAACAATCCCTCTGAAACTTCTTACTACTCCTAAATGAACTCTTAGTCTACTCATTAAACACAAAGTGTATCATTTCCTTTCACAAGTAAGGACTTCTGAATCAACACAATTTACAGGTTGAAAATATCTTGGTTTCAATTTGAACTCGACACATTGACAGGAACAAGATGGACAAGGAACATATCTTGAACAGTTCTCCAAGAAATCCTGTTGATTGAAAACAATTCAAATGCAGCAGAAACAACAGACGGGGCTGTTATTATTAAGTTATTTGGTCTGAATCTATCTATCATCTACCAGACGGTGCTTACTGTATTTAAAAATAAAAGCACAGCAAGTTTACTCTCACTTTAAGACAAATCCAAAATCAAAACCTAACAATTTCTGTTTTTAAATTCAATATAATCACATTTTAAACATGCGATTTAAAAATGCAATGAATAGGCACTTCAATAGTTATTGCGATTAATGTACAGCTTCTTGGTCAAACACTGCCCCCCCTCCCCTCCCCCCACACACACACACACTCACACACATTCAATGTATCTTTGTTAATGTAAAGATGTGAAGAGCAAGTTTTGACAAAGAAGAAGAGCAGGTGGAACAAGAAAGATGATCTTCTGCCTTGTCCAACACTGTAGAATAAGAGCAATGCTGCTAAACGATTTCACACCTTCAAAATGAATGGGCTCACATTCTTTTTTTTCTTCAGTGCTGCCAAGGTCAGATAAACTTGTCTATTAGAAGAAAACTTCATCTCCTCTACTCATCTGGCAAATCAGACGTCACAGGCGAGTGGATGTATGTGCTGGTTTTGTCGATAACACCGTATTAAGTGGAGGGGACGTGTCAGCTGCGGGAGTGGGCTTAATCCAATCAGCAGAGTAATTAAAAACACACAGCACAGCAGCCCTCATGGCTGATGGCTGCAGTGTCAGAGCCGAGAATTCAGCATTTAGCACGGAGAGAGGAGAGCAGTAGTCATGCCTGGTCAGAGCGATGGCCACCACAGCTGCTGAGCAATTACAACCCTGATCTACAGAATTATTATAGGGGGGGTTTAACTTCCTGTAGGCTCTCTGTTTATTATCCTCATTCCCTTTTCTATTCATATTACGGTATTATCCACGTCCTTCTTAGTGTTTTCATTCATCTGCCTGTTTTGTTTCCTAATCAGCCCTCTGTTTATAGCATTAGCGCCTATAATTTCCCTTTTTTCATTGCACTCAGTTGCTCCCTCGTTAATTAACACTATCAACCCCTCCAAAATTAGCGTCCCCAGTGTTGCTTGAGCTGCAGCCAGCATGCAGTTGGACAACAAACCACCAGATGTCACCCACGCCTCAGTGCCTTCAATCTGTATTTTTATGAGGCGTAATGAATTTTGGTTTTGGCACAGTGTCACACTGGTGCTTGGTGCATAACAGCACAAGGATTTTTTTTTATTTTTAAAGAGATGAACCTAAAGTCAATTTTGCACACATTAAAGCAGCAGAGATGCAGCAGCAGCAACAGGATGCTCTTCCTCTGATGATGCATTACTGGAGCACATTGTACGTCCCTCGCTCCACGCTTGGTGCAGTTTTATCTGGTTGAACCGGTGACTTGGCCATCCTTCTTTCAGCCTCCGAGGGGCCACTCTCCATCCTGTGTGTGCAGCCGAGCGTGAATCTGCAGCTCGGGGATTGCTCGGGATGTGTGACAGGCTGCCTAGGAGAGGGGTAATTCCGAAAGGGTCAGTTGAAGTAATAGGGTAATCTATTATACAGTCCAACTCTTTCTTCCTCCTCCCCTCCTCCTCCTCCTCCCCTCCTCCTCCTCCTCCTCCCCCCCTCTTCTCTCAGTCTTACGGTTTCTCGCTGCCTCTGCCCTTGCATCAGCATTTCGTGAGGACAAATGAGGAGTAGAGTTTAACTATGCACATTCCTGCTGCCCTCCTGCAGAGCCCAGCACTTTCTCAATTAAACTGGAGACCGTCTGCCGCCATGATTCAAAGCCCACCCCCCTGCAGAGCTCACACACACACACACACACACACACACACACACACACACACACACACACACACACACACACACAGTGTGTGACAGTAGCTTATATGTCATATCTTTTTGACACATGTCGTGCTGCACATGTTAACTAGCAGTTACACAAACAGTGACAGAACAGAGGGATAAGCAAGAAGTGAGTGAGCTCTTAACGGAGTAATTCATCTTTTCATCTTCAAGAAAGATGTTAAAGATGTAGGACAGGTATATCTTTCCACTGAATTGCCTGTTTTTGCCTTAATTTGTGTACTGAATACAGGCTTAAGCAAAAGGATAGAGGACACATTTTTGTCCCTTTTTTTTCTAAAGTATATTTTCCCAGCTTTGGAAGCCTATACATTTCCCACCATCTTTACTCATCATTTTTCATCCTGATCATCATCTGTCTTCCTCTTTTCCGAATGTTTTTTCTTGAAAAGTCCACTCATGGTGATTGACCAATTAAAACTTCTCTTTCCTCCACCTTCTGCCTTTTCTTCACCCCCTATCACCCCAATCCCTGACAATTTTCTCTCTCCATTTTAGTCCCACCTCCCAGAGAGACAGGGAGACAGAGAGAGAGAGAGAGAGAGAGAGAGAGAGAGAGAGAGAGAGAGCAGCCACATCTCCTCCTCTTCCTCCTCTTCCTCCTCTCAGCTCCCTTCTCTCCCCCCACACGCTCATTCTCTCTTCCCTCGGATGCAGACTGGATGCAGACGGGGGGATTTCCAGCAGCTTCCTGAGTCTGTCCTCCCTCTCCTCTCCTCCCCTCCTCCTACTCCTACTCCTCTTCCTCCTCCTCTTCCTTCAATAATCCGGACCTTCTTCTCCTCTTCTCCTGCTCCTCATCCTCCAGGATGTGGCACTCGGTGGCTCTACTCCTCTCTGGATTTTTTGCTTTGATTCACGGTGAGCCTGCACGCCTGTCTCTCATTCTCACTCTGTCTTTTTCAGTCTGTCTGTCATTCGTTTTTTTAGGAATCAGATTGCAGCGGTGGCACTGTAGTGTCAAAGTGGGATTTTTTATTTTAATAGAAATTTGTGTTTGTGGGTTTCTGTGAATTGTGCAGCAGAAAAAATGTCAAAGTAGAGAAAAAAAATGCCAGGAGAAGAAAAGTGAGAATCTGGCTCACCTGTTTGCTTGCTTGTGTACAATTCTGGGATTTTTCACAACTCTTCTTCTCATTCATTTTACTGGATACAAAACACTTGAAGTTGACCCAGAGGTTAGACGCCTCCCTATATATCCATATACATCCATATGTAGATGTTTTAACAGGCTGATTGATCTGTGCAGCGAGGCAGATGACAGAAGAAGAATCCAAGCTTTCACAACAGATCACAGCTTTTGTTTTTTCCTCACTCCCAGAGCCTCTTCTGATCCAAATCTGCATGCATGTCAGGGGATCTCACCCCACAGAAAACAGGTCACTGATCAATCGAATCGCACATATGGATCGCCTCGTCCGTCTTGACTCCATGTTGTGTTGTGATGTGATGCTGATGCCGATGGAGCTCTGGGCAGCAGAAGTCAGAGCTGAATGTGAAGGCGGACAGTGGATGACAGAGCAAAGACAACTTTCCCTACAGGCAGAGACAGTAGAATCCCTTTCTTCTTGTTTGTTTTCACAAGACTTTAAAAGAAAAAAAAAAAGTCTAGAAAATAAGAGATAAGAGGACGGATAAGGCAAAAGTTTCAGACCGGATTGCTGCAAACTCCCTGAACTCAGATTTAAAGTCAGAAAATAACAACTCCTCCACATTTTATGAAAACAACTCATCCACACCATGTTCGGCAGCTTCTTTCCAGAGCATTATTTATGTTGCATAACATCCAACTGAATGAAATCTTCAAATTGCGTCCATATAGCAACAACCAAAGAAATCCTACATATTTGAAAGTCAGTTCCCTGTATGTCTGCCTGGCTTAAATAGAAGAATGAAACAAGTTTAACACAAAAAATAATGAGTTTGGATAAGGCCTGACTGATTAACTAACGCATAGAAGAAGCAGCTCTGACCTTCACATTTCAAACTGCTCTGACATTTGTGGTTTACAGTCAAGTCTGCTGACACTGATTTGTTTCTCTATCCAACACGTTACATGGAGTCCCTCTGAGCATTTAATACAGCCCTAATATACTCTCATTAGTGCCAGTTATATCTCTTATGGTCTAATTAGATAGCTGTTTGTTTGTCTGAGTGCACCCTCAGAATACTTCTCCTGTTTATAGATTTCTTTCTGTATATTTTAATATCAATGTAAAAGACTCTGATTGAGTTCGACCTCTCCCGAATAATTCATCAGCAAAGGTTAGACCGTAAGAGTCAAGATTAGTGTTAAAAAAAAAAACTGTTTTTATTTCTGCTGATTTCATCATTAAATCTTCTAACATTTACATTTTTCTTGTGGATGTATTGATGGATAAGAAAGTTCAGTTCCTGAGGGTTTTCATATTCAGCATTCATTTCTGCCTGACTCAGACTTTAACATCTCTCATGTAGTGAGATTTTTATTGGAGGTTTTCCTCTGAAGTGTGAACATGATATACATTATAAGGTATTTGTTTCCAGGCTCCAGGCCGGAAGAAAATGAAATCTAAGACAAAGGAGACACAAGACAAAGACTGAAAATGCGTCAGAGGTGGTTTTAGAAGCTAAAAAAAAATGTGTGAGTGTTCTTACTGAAATGCTGTAATGCATGCACTGTAAGAGTGTTTCAGCTGTGTAATTAGAAACACTGACATGCATAGAATCAGAATCAGAAATCAGAAATACTTTATTAAATCAGAAATTAGAAATACTTTCTTAATCCAAGAGGGAAATTCTGTTGTTACAGTTTCTCCAAAATATACAATATAGCTGTAGAAATATAGTAACAAAAATAACAATCAAATAGAATAGGAATGTAAGTAAGATTTCAATAATAGGTACAAGAAATATTTACACGAATAAGAGTCAGATGATAGAGGACTAAATGTAAGCTTCTTTACCTCTGAATCCATCACAGCACAAACAGACTCAGCCCGTCTCTTTGTATTTGAGGTTAAAGGTCATCACTTTGTGGAGCTGCTCGTTTCTCACAAGTCAACTTGTAACTTCTGTTGTTGTGCCTCTCTAAGTGTCACTGCAGGGTCCTCACCAGAGGAACCTGCTGAAGAACCTCCTGAAGGACTACAACCGGATGGAGCGGCCAGTGGGCAATGACTCCCACCCTCTCACCGTGGTCTTCTCCCTCAGTTTGATACAGATCATGGACGTGGTGAGTGTTTAAACCACAATGTTCAACATCTACAAGTTAAAATTGTAAGAGTCATTATTTAATGACACATTGATTTAAAAAAAGCGTCTACAGCCCCAAACAAAGTGTTTGTTAATTGGTTTTATAGAAATTATCATTTGGTGTTTAATACATTTTTTTGTATACGCCTGAAACCATGATTTTGTACTTCATTATGAAACAGACTAAAATTAATCACCTCAATAGGACACACAAAAGCAAACAGGACCATCAGTACAAAGACTGATTATTTTGATATAGTCATTTTTGAATGTGTTTAACCTGCCAGGGGGGGTGGGTGACAGATAAAGGGATTTACAGCACACTGCAGAGACAGCCTTTGTTTACAATATCCAGTTATCCACTAACATTCTCAGTAAGTGATGAGTTGGCTGCCAAAACACAGCAGGATGACATTTTTGTTAGAAAAGCTGCGTATACGTGCGCGGGACCGGATCAGCAAAGAGATACAAGGCGCCGCTTTGAAGGGTGCTGAAAACTGACACAATCCTAAAGTTCCTCAGAGGAGCTTTAATATTGGTAATAAAAGAGACATCCTTTTCAGCTTTGAGAATTTATATGTCAGCGTGGATGTAAAAAAATGTAACAATTTAAATCTCTTAACAGGGATGCAAAATAAGATTTAACGCGCTGCCTTGCTGAGTTTGCAGAAGGAACAATTTGTGAAGAAAAGAGACATGTATTGTTTTTTGTCTTAATGTTTTGCAGGATGAGAAGAACCAGGTCCTCACCACTAACATATGGCTACGGATGGTAAGGACATCAGAGAGAAACATGTGTCGAGAAGCCTTTCATTTGAACTTCTTTATGCAGCCGATAACATTTAGAAGAAGATAATGTCTCACACTTTCTCACAGTTTCTCACCTTGAAAAATGCAAATCTACGGCAATTCCTGGCAGTTATTGGTGTTGACTGTAAATACCTGTGAGCATCCGTTCACTAGCAAGGACCACGCCACAACAGTATTAGTTTGAACATTTAATGTGAATTGTAAGATATATTGACAGATGTATGTGTATGAGAGGGGTGTAGGTGTGAGATGGCCGTCGTCTTTCAGGCCGCTTGATCGGGCGAGCGAGAGACTCAGAGTGGGGGTTGCGTCTCGGGTATGGATCCACCCGAACTGATTACGGCCCCAGACTGTGGGAGGGAAGGGATGAGTAAGGAGGGGAGGGATGAGAGGGTACGGAGGGAAGGGATGAGGACAGAGGGAAGGGATGAGGAAGGAGGGAAGGGATGAGGAAGGAGGGAAGGGATGATCTAAAGTGAACATCAGAGGGGTCTGTCTGTGTAGACCAGTGGGATTAAGACTGTATCTGTGTGTGTGTGTGTGTGTGTGTGTGTTTAAGAGTTGGTTCGACCACTACCTCCAGTGGAACCAGAGCGAACATCCCGGCGTGAAAAACCTCCGCTTCACCACCGATCAGGTGTGGACGCCGGACATCCTGCTGTACAACAGGTAAAACACGCACAAACACCTGAACACATACCTGAACACACACACCTGAACACACATACCTGAACACATACCTGAACACACACACCTGAACACACATACCTGAACACACACACCTGAACACATACCTGAACACACACACCTGAACACACATACCTGAACACATACCTGAACACACACACCTGAACACACATACCTGAACAAACACACCTGAACACATACCTGAACACACACACCTGAACACACACACCTGAACAAACACACCTGAACACACACACCCCCTGCATTCACATTACATTCCAACAAGTAGTGTCACTCCCCCTTCTGTCCTTCCTCAGTGCAGATGATGACTTTGACTCCACCTTTAAGACCAACGTGCTGGTGAACTCCAGTGGCTACGCCGAGTATCTGCCTCCAGGTGACTCTCTTCTCCTTCATGCCCTCGTTTTTCTCATCCCTCGCTCCCCCTTCCTATCACTCGCCCTCGCTCCCCACGGTGCAGCATCTCATTCTGCAGTCTCTGCACGTCGCCCTTGTTTGTACATTGACATTAATATTTTATTAGTATAAAACAGGATCCCTGGTTACTCACTGGTTACAGATTCCCAGCGATACCTATAAATAGCAAGACCCGTGCAAGCCTGTGAAAGTCGAATCCCCTGTGTTTCCACATGTCTTTTTGTAGTCGTCTCTTTATACGTCAGATTTTTGCAGATTGAGATGAAAACCCTGATGCCAGTGGGGGAGTTGAGTCGAGGAAACGCTAACCCTATCAATTCCCTCTCAGTGGCCATGTTTATTAATAGGGCTCTGCTGAATGTAAATACAGCTCCTTAATGCTGCAATCTGGATACATTCCAATTAGGGAGAATATAAAAAAAGACAGTGCCGAGGAGGAGAGGGTTTTAACACGGGGAATAATGAGGAAGAAAGCAGGAGAGTTGGCGTTCAGAAAAAAAGTTGAAGAATGAGCAGGAAACCAGCTTTTTTTTCTGCCTCCCTCGCACATGCCAGGTTGCAGTTCAAGTGGTCTTTTTTTTCTTCTTCCTGTTACTGTCAGTAAATAAAAGGCAACAGGTCTGTGGGTGGCAGGATGCTTTGACACACAGTGAATAATTCAAAAGGTGGAGGATGCCAGGTGTCTGCTGCTGCACACCACTGTTTGAAGAACGCCTCCTGTAGCTGCAGAAGCCGTTCTGTTGTGATGTTTGGGTCTTTTGGTAAAACAAGAGATAAGGTGTAACAGGTGTTTGAGGTCATATCTCGATTTGGTAACATTTGCAAACAGTGGATGGTGTCTGCGGGGTTGTAATGCCGTCTTGGAATTGGTTCTCCAAATGATGGAGTTTTATGTTCATAAATATGCTTCAAGAGAGCGAGAGAGAGGGAGAGAGGGAGGGAGATTGTGGAAAGATCCAAGTGTCTTGTTTGTGAGCGTTTCTTCAAGGATATCTGTGAAAAGCAGATTGCATGAATGTGCACAGATCAGTGGACTGCGAATAAACCACTTTCACACTATCAGCCTCAATGAGTGACTCAGGAGCTCATAATGGTTGTAATTATAAAGACATCATCCCCATGAGGCAAAGGAAACCCTTTATATAAGCTTGGTGACAGTAACTTTATCTGAGAGGGCAGGGAGTGTTTCAAAAAATGTATTTCTTCAACTTAACTTTGCATCATTCCTCTGCTTTGAGTCCAACCTGCTAACCTCTTTTCTCTTCTTCTCCTGCGCTCTGAAGGCTGATTTGCATGTCGGCGACCTCATAATGAAAGTCTTTGAGGGCTGTGAGGCTTCATTGATATTTCGCTTCTGTGTACGTCCGAAACGTCTCGACAGACTTGATTCGTTTATTTCAGTAATTACTTTGAGGGCCAGAGTTTGTTAGAGTCCACTGTGAGGTTCATTGTGACTCTCAGTCGGGGAGGAGGAGGAGGATGATGTCTGCTGCGAGTGTGTCTTCATGGGTTTTTTTTTTTTTTTTTGTGCTTGCCTATGCGTGCATTTATTTCGCATAACAAAAGTGTTATTCTGATTAGGACGCGGTGCACAATCTCATTTTCAGTGTCACTGTTGACGATTTCCTTCTACTGCTAAACCAACAAGGCGGACAGCATCTACTTCTTACAGAAAAAGATGATTTGCCATTTTTTAAAACATATCTTTGATGGGACTTTCTTTCTAATCTAGTGTTACTCTGCAGACACAGAACTTTCAGAAACAGTAAACTGCCTGTAGACTTGCACAATGTTCATGAAAATCCAATTTCAGTGTGCGCTCCTTTTTTTTGGAATGTGTTGTGTATAAAAAATGTACCTTTGCTGAGTTAAGAAGTCAGTCTCTAAGGCTGCAAAGATATGAAGTGAATGAAAGATTCATTGTGACAGGGAGCTTATTATTCAGCGCAGGATTTCTGCACATCACAAGTGGTCCCTCTGATACATCCTTTCATTGTCACCTCTGTGCGGGGGGCTGCAGGGGGGTCAATGTTGTCGTTTAATCGATTGATTGTGGAGCTTTGACTTCTCGGCCTCTTTGTTCTTTTGTCTGTCTTTGTCTCTCTGTCAGGAATTTTTATGAGTACATGCAACGTGGACGTGCGCTGGTTCCCCTTCGACATCCAGAGGTGTGAGCTGAAGTTCGGCTCCTGGACGTACGACGGCTGGCTGCTGGACCTTCAGATGAACGATGCCGACATCTCGGGCTACATGCCCAACGGAGAGTGGGACCTGATCGGTGAGTAAAGGGTGAAAAAACAACTAAAGCATGCAGCATGCAGAGCAGCTGAGTCACTCTCTCTTTTCTGTTGCTGTTCTTTGCAGGCGTTCCAGGCGCGAGAAACGAGGCCTTCTATGACTGTTGTAAAGAGCCGTACCCGGATGTGACATTTGTTGTGACGATCCGGAGGCGGACACTCTACTATGCCCTGAACCTGCTCATTCCCTGCGTGCTGCTGTCTTCCATGACTCTGCTCATCTTTGTGCTGCCAGCTGACTCTGGGGAGAAGATCTCGCTGGGTAAGTGAATTAAAAAAGAGCGGTGATGGAGGTAATAGTTGGACAAGAAGCAGTTTCAGGCGGTGCAAAAAGACATACCGGTTTGAAGCGGGCTGTTTAGTTTTTTTGACTCAGATCTTGGCACAAAAAACACAGAGCCATGGAAACCAATGTGAGCCTCAGTGGACGTTAATCAAGATGAAACATGATGCACAATCTTGAAGTCTATCTCCCCTGCATCATCATTAAATCTGGATTGTTTCTCAGTTCCCAATATTAAGTACATTTGTCGGTCTTCTGACCTCCGAGTCACCTTGGATTTGAGTTGTGCCAAACATTATCATCATCTTTTAAAAAAAATTTAAATACTATACCTAATCCTCAAGGTGCCAAATGTTAGTAACACATTACAAGTTTGACCAACCACTGGCCTGTTTAAGAGGAAAACAAACACAGCGTTGGACCACGAGAGGTGACCGTCACCATATGTCGACAAAAGACTGTGGATTTCATTGATAAAAGTTTCCGTGGCGCTGGTGGCGCAGTGGTTAGTGCGCGCGCCCCATGTATGGAAGCTGTAGTCTTCCAAGTGGGCGGCCTGGGTTCAAATCCGACCTGTGGCTAATTTCAGAATCAGGGTTTATTTACACATACAAGGAATTTGACTTGGTGTATTGGTGCTAAACAATTAACAAGGAAATAAAGCAGAACTAGCAACAACTTAAGTAATACAGTATAAAAAGATATTACAATATATAAAATAGAATTTAAAAATGTAAAATATAAAATATAAAAAATACAAAATGTACGAAAGGAATTCCCGCATGTCGTTCCCCACTCTCTCTCTCTCTGATTTCTGACTCTATCCACTGTCCTATCTCTCCATTAAAGGCACAAGAATCCCCCAAAAGAATCTTTAAAAAAAAAGTTTCTGGGGGCACACACGTCAGGACACCGACCTGTCACTGAGAGTGAAAGCAGCCTTAATTATTTTAATAATGAGTATCATCACAAGTTAAATAATAAATTGGACTTGAGCTTGTAGAGCACTTTTCTAGTCTTCTGACTATTCAAAGCTCTTTTACACTGCAGGTCACACCTACACATTCACACACTGATGGTAGAGGTTACTATGTAAAGTGACCATCAGAAGTAAATGATCTCATTCATACACACTCACATGCCGCCGGCAAAGCAGTAGGAGCAAATTGGGGTTAAGTGCCCAAGGAGAATCGAACCCCCGACCTTCCTGTTAGGAGACTATCGACTCCACCAGCTTAGCCAACAAACACATTCCCTGTACAGCTGTAAACATAATAAGCTTTAAGCTGCAGCAAGAACATTTCATTTTGTGTCGGTCTCAGTGGCCCTCTTACACAAAGCAATACATCCTATCTCTTTGCTGATCTTGTCCTCTACATGCATAAGTAATGTTCTGTAACAGTAAATAAAGGCACTTCCAGTGTGTGAAGTCTAAATCACGTTTTATACAGACCATATGGCAGCAGTCACAGACATTAAATATACCTATGTAGAAATAATCAATCTTCTCCCAGATGGTCTGTAGCTCATACAGAGGCGTGAGTAATTTCAGCCTGTTTCATTACCAACTCTCAAGATGTGTTTTAAAAGACTCTCACAATTCTTTTGACTAGGCAGTAAACATGTTTTTCTGCTGTTCTGAATTTTAATGTAGGAGTCTTTGGGGGATTGAGGCTTTTAAAGAAACTGCAGTTTAAGTCTGACAGCTCTTGTTGGATATAAATGTTTTTTTCAGATCTGGAGTTTGGAGTCTTTGACCGTTTGACCTCACCCTTATGATTCACACGAGAAGTTTGGGGAGTAATGAGAATATCTTGACCCCCTATCAGAGGTGGGTTGGTTCTGGGGCTGACAGTGCAGATACAGGACAGCTCTGTGACTGACTGAGCAGAGGGAGAGAGGGGGAATGTTGCAGCTTAAATAGACTGCAAAACTTGGAGGCTGCATGTGGTGGTGATTGTGGAGAATGAGAAATGTCAGGTGTGTAAAGGGGGGAAGCCCGGATTAACTTCCTGAACTAGCTTATTTTTTTGCTATTTTGCATGTACTTTTTTTTCCCGTGCTGCTTACCTCACACACCAACTTTAAAAGTGTACGGGGAATAAACGTGATGGATGAGCGACATGTCTCCATGAAGGAGTGTCGCTGAAGACAAAGAAGTGTTATGAAAGAAGCAGGAGGAGAAGGTGTGGAGCTGAGAGGGATTAAATAAAGAGATGATGAATGTGAGCAGGAGGAGCGGAGACGGATGGGTGAGGGAAGAGTGAAGCGAAAAGGAAGCTCAGACAGGAGAAGAATCCAAGAGGGATGAGAGAGGAGGACAGGAAAGAGAGAGAGAGGACGGATGAAGAGGGAAAGATGGGAGTCCATCAAATCAGACGATGATAGGCTGGAAGTCGTGCTGCGAGCTAACAGCAGCTGCAAACAGATTCTAATGTCTGTTTTAGGCTGTTTAGAGCACAAGATAATGTTGTCCTCATCAGGACTGTTAGGACTACAACACAGACTGAAGAAGATTCTGGAGACATAGAAAAATACTTACCACATCTATATTTAAAGACAGGCGTGTCGAAGAAATGTGTCCATCAAAAACTGTAAGCAAACCCCTGCACACTCTCTAACTGGCAAGAATACATTTATTCACAATGTTTTAGATACTAGACTTCATCAGGCAAAACAAACAGTTTCCTTTTGCTTCGTATTTGTGAATAGAAGATCTTTGGTTTAAGACTTTTGGTCGTACAAAAATTAAGATGAAAAGTGTAAGCTTATTTGGCTAAAAGCCTTTTTTTTACAGACAAAACAATTAATAAATTAATCAAGAAAATCAACAGTAGGTAAGTATAGAAAATATTTAACTGCAGCCATATTTTAAACCTTACATGACTGCATTTTGATTTGTACTGTAAGAGTCTGAATTGTCACTTAAAACACCCAAAACGGAGATCAATGTGACTCACTGTGGAAGTGGGAGGGGACTCTGATGAACGCAGCGACAGCTTTGTCAAAGCATATCCTTAACCTCCAATACAGGATGCATTACGCAGCATTTCTCATATGCAAAGCCTTTTACACACGGCCAATTAACCTATTGATGTAATTAAGGCTAGTGAATTGATTGCAGGGAGAGAGAGCTTACACACTGCCTTCCAGGAAAAGACTCTGTCACTGCTCTGAAGGAGGAGACGCGGGGACAAAGTGGCCGGGCTTTCAGGGTCAGCGGTAGACGGCTTTTAAACAGAATAAGTGCCCCATTTCTGAGAACAATGACAACATAAAGAGGCCTTTTTAAAATTTTCTTAATATCCTTAAAGGGTGTACATAATTTATCTCTAGACCCAAGAGTTTTAATTGAATGCTTCTGAGTTATGCCAGCAAAGCACTCCTTTATTCTGTCTGTGTGGAGGTGGACTAATGAAGATGGAGATGATCTTCAGCTGTGTATGGGCTGTGTGTGTGTGTGTGTGTGTGTGTGTGTGTGTGTGTGTGTGTGTGTGTGTGTGTGTGTGTGTGTGTGTGTGTGTGTGTGTGTGTGTGTGTGTGTGTGTGTGTGTGTGTGTGTGTGTGTGTGTGTTGCTGATGGCTATAGTTTCTGTGCAGAAGTGCTTTTTTTTTTGCTGTATGGTTACAGAATGTCAAGATGTAATTCACTGTATGAGCATTCGCTGGTCATTTACATAAATCCAACCTGAGTGTGACCATTTATAATACAAAACCAAACACACTGATGTGAAAGAAGTAAAGAGAAGGTACGAGTTCTCAGGCAGGGAACAAGATGAACCCGATGTAGTTCTTCTATCTGTGTATCTGTCTTATCTGCAGGCATCACAGTGTTGCTGTCTCTCACCGTCTTCATGTTGCTGGTTGCAGAGATCATGCCGGCCACATCCGACTCCGTCCCTCTCATAGGTACGTGTTCACATGGTTCCTAATGAGCAGGTTGTGTAACTGGAATTATGTCAAACACTTTAATCAATGTAAGAACTTTGAATAATTGTCAATATGAAGTCAAGAGGTTTTTCTTTTTTTTCATGGTTTCCATTTGGCATTTCAATCAATATTTGGTCTTGTGTTACATTTTTCAGTTGGTCCCAGGATGTTTGACCCAGCTAGTGGTCAAAGCAGGATTATTCACATCTCTCTGGAGAACCTGAACATGTGTTCCATATTCTATGTCAATGGTTGCTCAACTTGAAAACTGCTAATATAGACCTCATGATGCCACAATAAAAACAATGTCAGGGGATCAGCAAAGTCATTAGAATACATCCTCATGGACCATGAATGTCTGTAAAAAAATCTGCTGCACATTCATCTCATAGATATTTCTCTCTGAAGTCTTAGAGCGACAGACTTCTCCTGGCTCAAACTCCCTAGTGCGTAAAGAAATATTGTCCAATAACTAATAAAAGAATCTGGATGTGTAGACACTACAGAAAAGACAACACATTGCTACACAAATGGTAGAACTGCAAATTCCCCAAAAAAACCTCAGTGGAGCCTGATTTATTTTAGCCATCTGTTTGCCTTAAAACTTAATTGGCTAAATTGATTGCGGGCGCCCTGCCGGAAATTATGTTTGCTGGGCTCAAATTTGCAGTCTGACTCAGTTGCGTGGCCATCTTTGCCTAAAGACACAAATTCTGGTCATTAAAATGTATAAATAAAAGAGAGGGTTCATAATCATCACAGTGCTGCCTTCAGCATATTTTTATTTTTTTGAATAATTATCTCCCCTGATGCTGTTCAAATCTGTGTAATGCATCAGAAATCACAATGCAGCTACTAGCAGGAGGTCGTAGATCCAAGACATTTCACAAATTCTTGGTATTCTTCAGCATTATTGGCTTTTGTCTCTTTTGAAGGACCATCTTGCTGAAATGAAATGATCTCCCACGGATACTGGTGAATCACACAAGTGTTTTTTAAGATAACCTTGTAGAGAATAGAGGTGAACAGTGGGGAATGGTGTGTGCCAGTGAAAAGATTTCAAAATGATTCATAACACTGCTGCGTTCTCTCCTCCACCCAGGTCAGTACTTTGCCAGTATAATGATCATCGTGGGGATGTCAGTCATCGCCACAGTCATCGTTCTGCAGTATCATCACCACGATCCAAACGGAGGAAACATGCCCAAATGGGTGAGGCTGAGCTCCAACTCTTCATTCTAATCTCTGGTGCATTATGGATACATACATCATGCTTTCCCGTGTGCAATGCCCGGTTAACTGCTGGTCGCCCTGTTTCACATTTGATCTACTGCTTTAAGGATATCAGCATTAGATCCACTCCCTCCTCTGCTCTGCCATTTGCAGAATCAGAATCAGAATCAGATTTATTGTCCAGGTATGCTTACACACACACAAGGAATTTAACTTTGGTGAACTGTGCTCTCTTATGTACAGGTACAACATTAAATATCAACAATAAACATAATAAGAAAAGACTAATATTTACATGACTAAACATGAAACAGTGCAGTGGTGAATAGTGCAAAAGATGCTGAAGTAACATGATGATAAGTAAAATGCAGTTATGTGACAGATGGGTCAATTAAGATGTCAATTACAGTATTTATATAAATAAGTGTGTGTAGATTGATCATTTAAATTAAATAATATATATATACATATATGTATATTCACACATTTCATCCATCTGTTCCTCTACCTGTGCTCCTGCGTGTCAGCTCCCTCTCTCTCTTCATTCTCTGACTTCCTTGGCTATGACTCATCGAGGCGGTGTCAGTCTGCCTCGGCACTGACTCCAACAGGAGAGTGTTTCAAAGAGCTCTGGATGTGTGGGCGGATTTGATTTTTGACTCCCTCCTCTTATGTTCCTTGACTTCTGTTTCATGCTTAAAAAAAAAGGCACCAGGACCTTTTAAGAAAAGTATTTTTTTCTTCTCTAAAGTGAATATATATGAAATAGTAAAATGTGAAAAAAGGGGTCTCAAATAGTCGCATGAAATATAAAGATTGTGCACAGTTGGTTTAGAGAATAACTGGTCTTGCTGCGTGGGAGGATTCTCTTCTTTTTGTGAAATGTAAATAAAACAAATGAGTAAAATTGGCAGGTCTACATTTATCAATACATATATCTTGGCTGCATAAGAGCGCAGGTGCTCTTTGTATTGATACATGACAAGGATGCTCTGTTGATGAATGGCCTCTTCATACACTCGATGGCCAATTACCAAGATAATTGATGTGGTTCAGATGAGTGCAGCGAAACAGTAGAGATCATAATTGCAGCGAGGGACAAACACAGCATCACCAGCAGCAACGACAACAAGCTCTTTTACCTGACCGATTAACAAACACTCTGAGGAGACTGATTGAGGGGTCAACTGGATATTAGCCTCTCGTTAGGTACCAGACACCCATCTGGATGCTGTTAGGCCAGTTTGCCCTTTCAAGGGACATGTAGTCTTTTTCCCTGAAGTGGACAAGGAGACAAGGAGACAAGGAGAGCAACGGGGAGAACAGAGCAGAAGAAAACAAGATTTGAATTTGTAAACAGCAGCTTCATTTTCTCTTTATCTTAAATCTGCAGTTTACTGAAGCATTCCTGCATGCTCATTATCGTATACCGTAAAGAGACCGTAATCTTACAGTCAATCTCAGTGACTCCACTGTCTGAATCTAATGCTGTCTTTTTAAGTGTCCTCTCTGCTGGAAATTCATTTAAAGCTCCAAAACCTTCTCTGCCTGAGGCGCTTAAACCGAGCCTCCCGGAGGAATCTCAAACTTCTACTTGTACAAGTGCAGCTGAAAAATGAAAGAAGACGCGAGGTTGGAAACAGCAGTAACGTCAATCTGACAATGAAATGTTCAGCGAGCTTAACCAGCATCATGTGAAGGTCAAAATATGTGGGTGGCTCTTAATGCTTTGAAGCAACTTGTGATTTCCATTGCTTCTTGGTTCATTTTCTGCTACCTTTTACCCAGAACTTTGATTTTTACAAGTCTTTGTGTCTCTCTCTCTCTCTCGTACAGGTTCAGCTGGTTTTGCTGCAGTGGGTGGCCTGGTTCCTGCGCATGAAGCGACCAGGAGAGAACGACGACCCGGAGCGCCCCCCCTGCGCCCCCCACTTGCGGCGCTGCTCATCGGGCTCCCAGAGCGGCAGCATCCCGAACCCTCCAGATCCCACCCTCCACCCGCTGCACCCACAGAACCTGGGTCCCCTCCAGACGGGGCCCCTCCACGCCGGGCACCCTCACCTCCACACCCAGTCGAGCGCCAACAACAACGGGAACCTTCTCTACATGGGCTTCCAGAGCATGGACGACCCGTCGATGCTCTCCGAGGCTCTCCAGAGGAATAACCTCTCCTCAGGGCGAGGAGCAGGAAGCCCGCCCCCCCACCTCCCGTCTCAGTTCTGCAGCTCCCCGCCGCCTCCTACGCCCAATATGGATACTGTAGGCTGCCCCAGCACGGTGTCCAGCGGAGGCGGCTTTGGAGGGGGACCAGGGGGGCTCGGAGGCTGCTCGTCCGCAGGGATCGGAGACCCCCAGCTGCAGGCCATCTTGGAGGAGGTGCGTTACATGGCGGACCGTTTCCGGGAGCAGGACGAGACTGAAAGCATGGCCGACCAGTGGAAATTTGCGGGCGCTGTAATCGACCGTCTGTGTCTGGTAGCGTTCAGCGTTTTCAACATCATATGCACCATCTCCATCCTCATGTCTGCTCCAAACTTTGTGGAGGCTATGTCAAAAGACTTTGTCTGAAAAGAAATCAGGAAAAAAAAAAAGAAAGACCAGAAAGCGCAAAGGGAAGGATGACGGGAATGAAATATAGGATGAAGGATGGAGTGGGCCTGGATCCAAGGGAAAACAATTTCCAGTGGACTGTTGGCTCTGTGATTTGCGATTGGGAGAGAACTGGAAAAAAAATACAAATGGTTTTCTTTGCAATACATTCTGTTTTGTAAGTGAAATAAAAGCAGAAAAACGGATGAGGAAGGGGATACAAAGTGAACTGAAAATGAGATTAAGGTGAGCAGGGTGCTTTATCAGAATGTTGACAAGGTGGAATGGCTTTTTGTTGTTTACTCGGAGACTTTCCCCCCGAAATTAGGGGAATGATAAGTTCTAAAAGGAAAAATCAAGAAAAGACTATCAGTGTAATGAAACTTCTGGTAAGAAAGATCCTAAAGCAAGGGAGAGTAAGAGAGTAAGAGAGAGAAAGAGACAGGCATTAGATAGGGCTAGATAAATAAAACAGACTTTTGGCTGTTTTATTTTCTCAAGCAGGGAAGGCAGTCCTTCACTCCCACATGTCGAGAAAAGACTGCATCGTTTAAAGTGATGTGAGGAGGAGAGCCTGGGCAGAAAAGAAAGAGACTTTTACAAGGACAGAAGACAAAGGGCGGCTCAGAAGGAATGACTCTTCATCCCTCTTGACAATGTTTAAAGTTGTGAACTTGGATATTAAAAAAAGCCGACTGAAGATCAGGAATGCTGCAGCAGAGAGGAAAAGGATCTCATCTCTCATTCTATCACATTCATCTAATGACCGTCAAATTGAAAAGACCTTGGATAATCTTTAAGACTAATCAGCTTTTAAAAGATGAAGTCCTCCTCTGCTCACACACCACTTTAAATGTCCCAGGCCTTATCTCTTTCAGATGATTGCCAATCTGCAACAATCAGCAGAGATCAAAAGCTGCACAGTGTGCTGTGCTTATCACCACGAGAAACTGAATTAACTGGTCATCAACGATGCAAAGGCCAGAAGCTGCAACCACAGTGAAGGCTTGAACCAATTATTACTCATTGAACCTAACTGTATCCGGCAGGTCCTGAGAGACCTAAAGATCTCACTGGATTTCATACTTAAGGTTTAAACACTGAAATGGGGCGTGTTTAATAGAACATGAGAGGCACAAAAAAGGGAGGAGATCATTTAAAAAAAGAATCTGGATGGAGAAGCAAAATCCCATCAAAGTGCTGTCTGTTTTTATGAGTGATTTCACATCTTAAATGAAGCACTAGACTTCAATAGAGCTGTTTTTCCTTGGGTGTGACCTCAGTCTCTAATGGGCTGATTTAGAAGGTTTACATTTATAGTTTAAACTTCATCAGAAGAGCATCTGAACAAAAATGGAAACCACTAAGTCAAATTGGTCTTAATTAATTTGGGTTTGGTTGAATTGAACTCAGACAACATAAACAGCTGTCTTGTGTCTCTGCTGCAGCTCCAATGAATGCATGGTTAGCCCAGCTTAGCTCGACTAAAATGTGTCAAATTTAAATCCTCAAATGTCCTGCAGGATGATTGTCCCACCGTAACAAATTCAAGTTGTATTGCAAATAAGCCATTAGCGATCAACAGAGATCGGCTTACTGTCCACAACCTTTACGGTGAAGAGCTGCATGAGTTCTGCCTGAGATCTATGCAGTAGTCTTATAGCACTCTTTACATTTTCCACATTGAGGCGCTGGTATAGCTGAGTTGGTAGAGTAGGTGCCCCATGATTGCAGGTACAACGCCTGATCCTGACATTCTTTAGTGCATGTCATCCTCGACTTCCTGTCTCTCTAAAGCTGCTCTATCAAAATAAAGCCCCAAAAAAACAATCCTTAAAAAAAGTCCACATTGTGTTCATCATATTTACATGGCAGGCTTTGCTGATTGATCTCAGATGCTGGCATGATGTCATACACACTATACAAAACTCTTATCATTGATCAGTTATTGTAAAGTCAATAGACTGTAGAATCTGCAGGGATATCGGGACATTATTCAAGTTCAAACAATGTATTTGATTGTCGGTACAGTTAGACAACAGTTAGCATTAGCATTTAGCCACACTTCATGCTGTAGCTAACAGACTCTCCGTTTGAAGTGAGTAGATTATAACACTATAAGAGCGATCCACCTGCCTACCCTGAGCATGACGTCCCAGGACAATGACACATTTTACAACAAGTCTACATCTTTAGAGCTCCATATAGAGTGAATTAATGAGTATACAGTCAAATAGTTCAAAACTAACTCATTCAAAATACCTATAAGCCACAGAATGCAGCAGGAAAGTGTACCCTTAACATTTTTTCTCAGTATAAACGCTGAGTCTCTCTGTGCTTCACTGATTCACAGCTAGCGTCACACTCTCTTCAGAATTCAGAACCATGTGGTAACAGCTTCGGGGCACGGCTAGTGACAGTGAAAATAAAGAAATATCAGGAGAAAAACAGTCCTTCCAATGTGATTTTCTGCAGGCTATTTGGAAAACAGTACCCTTAGTTAGATTGTTGTGTACGTCTTACACAGCCCACATGAGTCTTTTTGTCATAGAAAACAAAACTGGAGAGAAACATGACTGTATTGTGCACCTCTATAGTGAATTTCTTTGCATTTTTGTGGCAGATGATTGTGAATTGAGCGAAGTAAGATACTTATTTAACCATGCATTCAATCTGTAAGCAGAGACAAACAGATGTTAGTCCTCAGTCTGCCTGACTGTATGAGGAGAAAATACTAACAACCAAACAACAGAGAACAGGATAAGGCTGGATTTAATCTTTATTTTTTACATTGTCTGCAAATCCCATGAAAAAAAAAGCAAAACCTATGATGTGAAGTTTTTCAGTCCTTTTCTACACTGTATGTGGAACACATTCAAATACCCATGTGTTCCCGATAAAGACATTATCCTTATAATTGGGCTAGAAATACATGTTTAAAAAAACACAGCTGGACATTGCCTGGATTTGTAGTTCATGACAAACATTTGAAAACATAGTATTTGAGACCAGTTTCAGGTGTGGATTAAAACATGTATGGTGATTTACCAAGGTTTTTTTTTTTTTTTTTTTTTTTTTACAAACAAGAGTTCCCATTTTAATGTTATCATGAATGTAACCCAGTAACAATTTGGCTCATGCAAGTTTATAGTTTTTGAAAATGAATCCATGTTGATAGGGCAGTGATGTGAGACTGTGCATATTAACACAGACAGATCTCACTCCTCTTCTGTCATCTGCTCTTTATTGTCACATATCAGCCTCTAGCTCTTTCCTCCAGCCTCAAGCTAGCACCTACATGTTGGAAAGGATACGTTTGGACATAAACTTTGCTTTGTCTTAGGATGTTTATGTGGGAGGTTTTAAAGTCAGGGTTCACCTCGCCATGTGCGAACAAGCTACAAAAACAGGTTTCTCCAGAACACTGCTTTAATAAGGCACCATATACTGTAGGTGCATTCTGAGCCAGAGACGACAGTGTTTGGTTTATTGAACTACAAACTATCCAGAGCCTTTTCTCCCTTTGTGTTGAATTAAGATTATGATCTGCCTGACCTTCGTCCAGCACATTTACAGTGCAGAGTAGAAACGACTAAAGCACATGAAGAAGTCGTGTTAGGGTTCTGATTGAGGAGAAATTCTTGTTTGATCACTATACATGTTGTTGTGATCTTCATGGGACTTGATGACAATTAGAAAATTCAAACAACTGGTAGCTTAATTCATTCAACATATAAAGAGTCAATAGGACTGAACACATGTTTCCTGATCTAGTGTCTCTACACATTTTATTTCTCACTGTGAACTTCTCCATTAAATCTAGAGACAACTGTACGATTCATCTCTTTACCTCTCTTCATCTTCTGTCTCTTCCTCTCTTTAATGTCAACTCTCCTGACAGGTGGAAAGTAAACTTTCCTCCCCGGGTGTTTTGCCGAAGGATGTTCTCCTTCCAGCACACATACTGACACACAAAAACACTCTGTACAGAGCATTTCTCATCCTGAAAATAAAGGACTCTTTCTTTTTTTTTTATATACAACCTTTGGTCTGCACGCTATCTCTCTCTCTCTCTCTGTGTTGTCTGGTCTGACACCCAAAAAGGAGAAAAAAAATGACAGAGCGAGGGGATCAGAGAGGAGGAGGGAAAGTGCTGACGCGCAGTGGGAGCTGGACAGGGCCTTAATTGATCACTCGTTCAGGAAGGAGAGAAGAGGGAGGGATGGGGGGATGGGATGGATTTGGAGAAAGAGGAGGGGGGAAGTTAATGGAGGAAAGAGGGGGGCATACTGGGTAATTCATCGGATTTATGAGGGACAGAGTCGGGGAGAGATGGGGGCTCAGACAAGTATAACTCAGTCACAAGCATCAAATGAAAGGCCGCTGCAGTTTATCACATCACAAGGAAAATATACACTCCACAAATAAACAGAAATTAGAGACATCTTTTCATGAAAGTCCATCAAGCATGGAGGATGTGTGTGGCCTTCGCTGTCACCCGAGTCAGTATGTCAGACCGAGCAAAGAGTCAGGGGTATATTTATAGTATAAGCCGGTCCTCATTCAGCCCGGGCAAAGGCTCCCTGTTAACTCTCTTTCTCTCCGAAGGGTGAAAAATGTGCAGCGCTAGCAATCTAGCAGCACTTAGATTTACTGTGTTCACTCAGATGGAATAAAAGAAGAGCGAGAATGTGTGTGTGTGTGTGTGTGTGTGTGTGTGTGTGTTGTTGTCCATGGGGAGATAAGCTCCAGGGTTTGCATATGCATACAATCAATCAGTTGTTTTGGTTTGTTTTCTCTCACAATTCCAATTTAGTAAGAGCGCGCCGACCTGAAGGCCTTTAGATATTTTACCTCATGGCGTCACTGGAGGAGGATTAGGCCGCACACAGCTCCATGAGTGTGTAGAGGAGGCGGCTATATGTAATGCAATAAAGATGCAATCAATGCAAGAATACAAAATGAAGCAGAAACAAGACTCAGACAGAGATATGTGGAATGAAAACACAGTCAATGATCATGTACATGGCACAGTTGAAGAACATACTATTTACAACTATGTTGAAACATACTGAGATGCACACCTGTTTTCTTTTAGGGTCCCAGTGTGCACTGCTGCATGATCGCATCCCAACATCTTGCGGCTGAGGCAGATCGATGTCTTTTAATTACCAAGGGCCCAAAGCGCTGGTCGATACAGCTGACGAGAAGCAGAGAGAGAGAGAGGATGAGAGATACAGAATGTGGGGCTAACAGAAAGAGAGAGAGAGAGAGAGAGAGAGAGAGAGAGAGGTAGAGCGAGAGCGAGAGAGAGGTAGAGCGAGAGAGGGATGCTCCAGACTGTGATTGATGCTCCCTCCTCCCCAGGATCCTCCCTACAGATGTGTCGTTAGGCTTGATTAATCCTGCCGAGCCACATTCAGTCACTTTACAGACCGCTGTTTAACCAAGGCCGGCCATCGCGGTCACGAGGTTAAGTGGACACAAGGCGTCCGCCCTGAGAAACAAAAGGCCTCTTAACCAGTAAGTCAAAGGGTGGCTGATACTCTCTGAAGTGCTGGCTGCTTGCCTGTTATCCTCTGATCATGATTGGAATTAGTTTTAATTTCTTACCTTACTCGGAGAAGGATGAAATGGATTCAGTATGCCAAGTTAGGGTTCATAAAACTGGATTTATTCACAGATTTCAACTCAGGGATCAGCAAGTATTGGCAAAGGTTTAAAAGTTACTCTGGTCTTTTCAACAGGGGTACTCCACTCCTCTTTATATTTTGCTGTCATAAAATTGGGTGAGATGATCCATGTCTGTTATGATAAGGCGTTAGGAGGATTCACTTCAGGGTCTTTAGCGGTAGGAGTGGTTAGTAGGAGGAGAAGCAGGGTCAGTACTGATGACACACCTGAGGGGGTGTGTGGTGGCTCTGTCTCTGTAACCTTCATTAACAGCACCTGCGGAGGACCCGGCGGAAATTGGTTTCGAGTCGAAGAGACGCCACGAGGACGCAGAGACCTGAGAGAGTGAATCTGAAGTAACGTTTGTTTTTTCTTCTTACTGTCTGTCTGTTATTGCTTTGAATGTCTGTGTGTGTGTGTGTGTGTGTGTGTGTGTGTGTGTGTGAGAGAGAGAGTGTGTATGCGTGTGTGTCATATGTCCCTGTTTGATTTTGACCTGATCTGGGTGGGCTTGTTGGAGGAGGGAGGGGAGGAGTTACTATTATTTGTCACTATATTGAGAAATTTAAATAAAACAGTTGAAAAAAATCAGGTGAGTCACAACACACTGAAGTAAGATAACCTGACTTTGAGTCCCAAACTTTTGTTATGATTAATTCATCAACTCAGTAATTGTTTCAATGAGTGTGGGACACTTAAAAAGTGAAAGGGTTAAAGTTTCTTGAATGGAAGGATTTTCTTTTCTTTTTGTGTCATTTACAATCCAATACTGAATAAAGAGTGTTTTAGTGTTTAGAAAATAAAAGACTTAAATTGGAATTGGAATTGAAATTAGCACTTTTTTGTGATTTTACAGACTAAATGATGAAATGTGAATATAACCAGCAGAGAAATTAATAATTAATGACTTTATATGTGATTTTTCACACTTAAATGTAATAGAAATCAAGTATATCCTCTGAAAATAACTCTGTGAGTCATGAATGTCTACAATGGGTGTAACACCTGAGTCCCACTGTCTGTGATGTTTTCAGAGTTTTCAGAGTCCTATCTTCAGTTTGTTTACATCGCCAGGACGGCCGGCTGACTCCTCCCCTCACGTATAAAAGTTGTTTAATTGAGGGACTAGAGAAAAGAAGAATAACATACTGTACTCACAACAGTACTCACTCAGGTAAGTTTACATGCAGTGTGAAGATACAAGTTGAAGATACGAGTTGTTTTGGTTTCATGCTGGTGCTCAAGGGCGACCTCTGCTGGATCAAAAAATCACATATAAAGCCAATAAACTTAATTTGTAAGTTCAGCCATATGCATAAAGCTCCAAAAGCCCTTCCTATCTTGAACAATCTCCATGCAGCTATTTCTACTAGCCCATCATCTCTAGCTTGTAAAACAACTTGTTCATATCTGAATCATTATTATTTTTCTTAAAGAGAACTACGCAATCAATTCAAAAACAATATATAACCGGCTGAGTAAAACTCTTATCCCAAATGAGTTAACTAAACTTCATGTGACAAATTGGAGGAATGTCTCTTTCTCATTCAAAAGGTGAAATCAGGACAATTGTCGAATGTAATATGCTTAAATGTTATGTGATGAATCAGCTCAATGAGGTTGGAAAAGAAAGACGCAGCCAATCCAGACATCTTTTGTGGACACCATTCATTTTTAATCAGTATAATCCCACTATAAAATATGTTGAAAATCTGTAACCAAAGGCGGAAAATAAGAGACAAAAATAAAGACTCTTAAGCTGCAGAAATGGACTTGATGCAGTGTCAGAACTCAACACGTTTAAACTCTCTTCTTTAAATTATAACGAGCATAAAAAGTCTTTAGTTGCTCCTTTCTGGAGGATGTTGCAATTGAGTGCAACTCAGAGTGAAAACAAACAAACATAATCTAGGACTCCCATGCATTGAGGCTGTTAGGAGTCTTAAATTGAAACTATTTTTTGCCTTTGAATTAAACATATTTAAAACAAGTCTTTTGTTATATAACCTTACTTGAGATTCCACATCCGTCCGTCTATTCTGAGAGGCAAACGAGGAACAGACACAACAAAGCAATCTGCTTGGCACGCTGGCTAAACACACAACAAAAGAGCGACAAGGAATAAAATCCAACAGCTTAAAGACCACCAGAGCTGCTTCAGCGTGTGAGTAAGAATGGCGTGCTGGAGAGACTCCCACACTGTTTTCACTGAAGTCCAAACTCTAGTGGACATAAAGTGGACGCTGCACATTGTGTCCCTGGGGTGTATCGGCTGGGTAAACAGCCTCTTCGTGTGTCTGAGGACATTATTCCAACCTGACAGCAAAAATCGGTGGACTGTTAAGAAAAGTGTCACTTATCCCTCCTTAACCACTTTCAGTTGAGGTTTCCATTAAATCCAGTGATTCTTCTTGGGGTTAGAGGTAGCAGGGCTGTGATTTTTGTTGCTAAGTAACAAGTAAAGCTGCTATTGTTGGCTACAGACAGCGATTGAATAAATATGAAGATTATATATGGAAGAGTTTAAGTAGCCATGACAAGGATTTAAAGGGATTGAAACTAAGTCAAGAGTCACACCTGATAGATAATTGGTATTTACAGAGGATAGTTTACATTGTGAGTCAGACGGTGTCAGGTGGTGAAGTCAGGGTGGCAGTCAGCAGACAGAGCCCACGTGAGACAGCTCTAATGAGATGAGTATTTTTCACCTCAGCACTGCCAGTGCACACAGCTTTTTTATGGGCTGGGTTCCACTGGGTGCATTAAGGAGCCCTGTGTTTTTTTTGGTTTGAGTAATGCCTCACCTCCGTTTACCACAACCTCCCCTACGGACTACAACTGCTCCTTATGATCTGTGCAGAATGTGGCCCATCAAAATGCCACTTTTTCTCCTTCCTGTGCCAGAATGATGTGCCTGTGTGGACCTTTTTATTAGCCACCCTGATCCCTGCCATGGAAGCTGTTATGAACTATAATGCACTTCACACTGTGCTGCAGACTTTGAGCTGTTTTCAAGCAGGAAATGTGGTTTAAAAAAAAGGGAATGGGCAACAAACTACTCAGAGATGAACTACTGATGAAAAGCTGTTTGTTTGATCAATGCATTACATCCAAGAAGTAGTGACATTGTTCTCTTCTATTCATCTAAATCCTCTCTAAACGACAGAAATGGCGATTAAAGGAGTCTGAAATATTTCCTGCCAGCAAACTGTCACATCTGTTCCTCGTCATGATCAGCCCTCCTTCACTTCTCATCCAGCAGACACTCTTGGAGCGGGGAGAGAAAAACAAAAAAACATTGCTGTCAAACTGACTTCAGCTCCTTGTGCTGAACTTCACATTCTCCATCAGCGATTGGATAAGACCTGCATTTGCATAAATACCTCCCACACATGCACAATTTACAGAAGCTTTTGTCTCGGAGTGCGAGGGCGTTCGAAGTCGACCTCAGACTGAATGAGTTGCTGGAATGAGGCTCCGTCATCACCTTCGCTTGGCAGCTCTGAAAGAAACACTTAGTAAAGGTATTTTTGCACTGCTGTATGATTCATTCACATTTAAAGACATTTAAAGCTTTTTAATGTACGACTGTCTTTTCCACTCATGAAGATAACAAGTCCCCGGTGAGCACGGCCGGCCTCTCTCTTTAAAGGAGGACAGTCTTTGACATTGGCCGGGTCCCTGTAGAAAGGAAGAGAATCCATACATTGATAAACACAACCATAGTACCTTATCATTTAACAGCTGTTTAAAAGCCTCCTGGAAGCGTACTGAGACTCCAGCCAATAAACAGAAAAAAGATAAAAGAGTCAGAGGTTCCCTTTTATATCCTGAAGGGTAAATAAATGCAGACCGACAGCTTTTCTTTCCCAATATATAACTTTATTTAAAATATTGTTACAATTTATTACTCTACACAACATTTTCAAACTTTTTTTTTTCTGTTTTATATCGGTTAGTAAACCTTCATGTTTGTTTTTAGATATAAAACTCTCCATTTTGTAGCCTAGTTCTGAATCAGGTGTTATTGAACATCTTTAAACAGCTTGTTTTATTGTTTACTTTGCTAATCCTCTGTACAGCCGGTGCCCTGCACAGAATCAGTGATCGAAGGTGGCTCCAGCGGTGTACTCTATCATTTCCCCAAAGATTTATAATTTCTGCTTAAATAAATAAAAGTTTTGAGTCGGAGGAACAAGAGTGCATTTTGTCCAAGAGATACTCTCTTTTTTATTTTTAAAACAACTATTTACAGGTTATGCTGAAGACAGATAAACAAGGCTTAGTTAATTAATGTCACTGCCTAATTGCTATGGAAACAAAGCCCTGTGTTTCTAAGCAATGAACAGAAGTTAATGACACGAAGGCTAACACTTTTTCAAACAAACACTTACATCCAACCCTCATGTTAGTCAGAGGCAGGACATGGCAGCTGAGACGGGAAAGCCAGCAGCGAATGCCCTCCCAGACAGACGCTTGAGATCATCCAACATCGACTCCACACATAAGTGCAGATGATGAGACAAACGTAGGCGGTTCAGACAAAACCAACAGAGTCAAAGGAGAGAGACCGACTGAGCCGCCTCACAATGCTGCTCCAAACCCTGAGCCTGAAACGCTGTCCAATTCAAAACGTCGTTGACAATATCTGCCACTGAACGATGTTAGGGGAAAATCAGTGCCAATTTGGCACGAGACTCAGAAAATGTATATGTTGCTATAGCAACAGCTCGAATCAGGCGAGCATTTTAGTGGCAGTTGTGATGAACACAACTTTTTCTGAGCGTCATGTGCAGTCCACACGTGGATATCTGTGTGCTGCACTCTCTGACATTCTGTTTACGTGTTAAGTCATGTGTGAAATTCAATCCTTTTTTTACATAATCATTCACTTACAAGCCAAGACTGTCCAGCATCTCAAACAATAAACACAGATGGCCCACAGCACAGCGTACACAACAAACAAACACTGGCCAACCGTACAAAAAAAAACGTGCTTTAACATTCCTGTCATCTCTCCTCTTTCATCTCAACACTGTCACTATTTATCTCACCGATGGCCGAAACGGGCGACAGCTGACAGCCTGAGCACACCTGCTCGCGACTGAGAGCGAGTGCACAATGGCACCTGGCGCCAACAATACAAACCAAGACACAAAAATATGTATAATGAAAAAGAAAGCAGCTTTCTATAAGCCTATTCACAGCAGCATGGGCCACAGGGACAGAGAACAAACATCAAACAGTAAAAAAAACAAAAAACACTGCTTTGAATACATTATTGGGAGGGGTGAGTCAGTTTGCTGACAGGAAAAAAAGGAACAGAGGCTGCTCTGAGCCTGTCGAGCCAACGCGGTGCTGCCACGGCAACCACATCCCCCCCCCTCTGTGATGATGGGAGACCAACCTGGAGAGAGTAAGAGCAGAGGACAGACAAGCCGACACACACAACTCACACACAACCTCTTTCTGTGTCTTCCTCAGCATCCTAAAAAAAATATCAACATGGTTGAATGGCTCCAATTCTAATGTCATCCATCTTTGAATTGGCTATTACTTCAGCTGTCAAAATGACCATCCAGCAATCAGCACGCTGCAATTTGTTTCTCAATCCAGCCATCCACACAACATGCTGCTACTGAGGAGCATGTCTCGCTGTATGTCGTTGTATGATTCAGCCGTGTGCACAGAGGCAACAACTGGATGACAAATGACAACATTATTTGATCTTTCATTTAACGATGTTGTCAAGCCATATCACAGAGTGGCAGGGAGACAGGGATGTGTGTGTGTGTGAGGGGCTGTGCTTGTTTACTAGACAATAGAAGACAACTCCCATTTGTCTCCATCTGTCTGGCATCTTCACTGCTACCGACTCAAAATATCATCTTCATTTGCCGGCTCTCACAACGACAGCTCATCACACGCGACCAATCACAGCCTGAGAGCTTATCAGCAATGTCAACGATAAACACAGAGGACACACACACACGCACACACGCACACACACGCACGCACACACACGCACACGCACACACACACGCTCCAAGGTAAAAGAAGCCAATTATGACTAAACCTAGGCATGAATTAAACATTTAATTGAACCTGATAGCTGAGCTGAACGGTAGGAAAAAAAAAAAATCATTTAACAATGTGAAACTTGAACTTGTGCTCTCGAAGTCAGTCAAATAAAATAAACCTTCACTCTCTGTTTCAGGCTTTGGGTCGATGCCAGAAGGCGAGTGAAGCACAAGAATGAGTCAGTAATGAACCTGCCAAGTTGTAGCCCTTAGTGGGATAAACAAAACTCTACTGTGCTCAGTAGTCACAACACACATGCGCACAATGTCTCAATTCAGAAGCACTTTGTTTTTTATCAGCATGTCAACATGCTTTTCTTTGCACTGAAAGTGTGAAAAAAATGTTTTTCACTCTGCAGAAATAAAGAAATATATCCGTGTGAAAAACACAACTGAACTGCGAAAGTCTGTAAATGATAAATCTGTCAAATGATCATGTTATAACACACACAACTAATACTGTAGTTTAATGGTTGCAATGACACAAAGGCAGCTGCATGCATTGCTATGTATGCTGATGGTTGCAGTCACAAAACTTTATGCACCACCTACTCTCTGTACAACACACACACACACACACACACACACACACCATCTGTCCTTGCGAAGTGGTTACTGCACAACCTGCAGAGGAGTGATACTTTTGGGTGAGTTACAGAGCCCCGGGGATCACTCTTTAAGAAGCTCTGAGAGGATTTCTGTCCTGCTCTTGATCCAACGACCAAATCTGTCCGACCCTCTGCTGCCCTCTCCTGCCCGCTCAGGAGACTGCAACTTCATACTCTCCTGTCCTTATATCCACAATCTGTTGGACATATCTCCCATGTGTGCCATGTTTAAATCATCAACGATATGGCCCATCAACCTTTTCTTAAGGAGATCATCTCTGCGCAGCGTCGAGCCTGAGAAAGCCCTGACTTCCAACTCTGCAAAATCACCACAATAAAACACTTGTGATGGGGATAAATACACATACTGACATTAATGGCAGACTGCCAAGAGACGTCGTTGTGAAGCTGCGTGGGTTGAACAAGAAGACAAGGTGAAAAATGGAGATTGGTTAGAGCTGCTTTGATGCAATTCAGTTAGTGTTTCACTGTGTTAGATCAAGAAACCCATTTTTATAGCTCTTATATTAATCTATATTTTATCAGAAGTAATAATGTTATGAACCCCCCTCCCACACGTCAGTTTTCAGTAAGTTACACATTTGTTGTTCCTGTTTTTCTGACAGACAGAACCCTTCCTGGTCAGATATTTCTTTAACAATAATTTTTGTGTTAATGTCCGTCTTCGGCATAAAGCACGATTCTGCTTTCTTCCTTCATCACTTACGTTAAAGAAGGGAAATGCGTATTTTTCAGTATCCCTCCATTCTTGTTTTCATCTCTACTCAGTTCAGCAGACGAGGGTCCCACTGAGGGCTTTGGACCGAGCCGGTCGTGTTGGGAGAACTGGCCGTCACAATGCGATCCCGCATTGCAGCTCCTCTTCAACGAGATGCTCCCTTTGCGCAAACGCTGCCCCAGTGCTATGTTGACCCCTGACCCCTCACACATTGTGTGTGCGTGAGTTACATCTCAACCAGTGGAGAGAGAGACTCGTGTCCTGCCCCCCCACATCACAGGGCGAAAACAACAGACGCTATGGAGATCTAGAAAATGACATTGAAGTTGGCTTTTGTTTGTTTTCCTTCATTGCTCTTCTTGCTGTGTGTCCCTGGGGTTTGTTTAGTGTGACTATTCCAGTCTCCAAAATCATATCACTTCCAGTTTGTTTCTGAGGCGTGCATCGCCTCAGTCCGTCATTCAGTTTTCTGTGTTTGTCGATGGGCGCTCTCTGGGGGTGGCTGTGATAATGCAAGTGGACCAGTTCTAGTTTGAGTGGTGAGAAATGCTTTTTTTAGGAAGTTGCGATCTCTCCTCCTAGGTGGCGCCATCCCTTCTGCTGTGTCTCCAGAGGGGGCAGATACTCTGCAACACAGAGAGACAGTTCAGGTCTGAAAGACTGGATTTTTCTCCTGCGTGTCATGTGACTTATGAAAATGCTGCCTCAACAAAACACAGACCATTCAGTGTCTCAGCAACACAGTCACTATAAACCTTCCCTGAACTACCCTCCAGTTAGTTAACTATAAATCCCTTATCTAGATGTTCTTAACCCTTTCAGCTTCCCCTCGGCTCTTCTTTATTTGTTCCTGTAACACCAAAAGGTGCTCCATCGCCCTCGTGACAGCAGTTGCTCGTCCACATACTTGTACAGCTGGTCTCGTGTTGTCTCACATGGGGCCAAACAGTTTCAACATCCCTCCAGGAGATGGCTCTGATAACAAGTCATGTGTCTATCCATGCTTCTTTACTGAATACTTTACTAAAGTATCTCGACAGCAGAGGAACTTACTCTCCGCTGAGTTGTTAAGTACACTAAGGCGCTCTGGTGAATTGTCTATAAAATGCAGCTTCCCCCCTTGACTTTGTTCAGTTCCTTAAAAATGCAGTAAAGAGATAATAAAACAATACAAGCGCATCTGAATTGCATCAATGTTAGTGCTGGACCTAATTTGATGACACTGAACTAAAGTTATGAATGCGTCAAATTTTCACATTTATTTCAGCCTTTAATTCAGAGATATAAAAGAAGCGGGGCACACTTAAAAATCCTCTCCCTGTCCTTACCCTTTCAGTTTACGTCAGTTAGGGAATTTGCATAATTCATGCTGCTTGATAGGTTCTGTCATTCACATCAGCAGTCAGTACCTCATCTGAATACATATTTCTTTATGACTTGCCCTAGATGAAATCAAGGCTCCCACTCTTCAGTGCTTGCTCTACTGTGATAAAAAGCCTGCCAGCTCTTGTATTTAGGACAAAACGTACATAACAAAAAAAAAAAAAGGATTAGAGCTTACCATTGTTGCTGCAGTTTTTGTTGTCTTTGTCAGACGCCTCTTCCTCAACCTGACATATAATAAATACATCAATAAGCAAAAGTGATACAAATGGAAAAGGTTTCACAACAGTTTAAAAATAAAATAGGTGGCTTATTGTTTTGTATTTCTAGCTTGTCATTGCATCATGTTCTTCCCAGAATGAAAGAGGAAAGGAGTGGTCCTTACCTGTTTCCTCCACTTCAGCTCACAAAAGACCCGCTCAAAGCACTCATGCATGTAGTTAAACTAAGAGGGAAACAGCAGAGAGGAAAGTTATTCAGCCTTTGATTCAACAAAATCAGCACAATTACAAAGAAAAGTCACTGTGACAAGTTACACATGTATTCACTGTATTTGCCTCTTCTAGTACTGCTTTGATACCATGAGCAGTAAAGTAAGTTGTATTATAAGGTTTAAATGTAACTTAAAGTCCGCTTGTATTTTTTGAATCTGAGCATCAAACACTCTGTAAGAGTAAATTCTGTTTTAATGAATAAATGGACAAATACAGAACATGACAACCAGCTGTGCCGGTGTGTGTACTCTTACGTATGGAGTGAAGATCTTGACCCAGCGAGGTTTCTTTTCTCCTCTTGCATACTCAAAACAGAAAGCCATCCCCTCCTCGTCTGTGTCCCAGCGCTGCATCTCCCCCCACTCGAAAGCGATCACCTGGTTCTGAGGGAGAGAACGACGGTTTCATTCACTAAATTAAATATCCATTGAGTTATCAATAAAGTCAAACTATCCTTTTTTTACTAACTGGGACAAACAAAAAGTTTAAAGCTGTGTCCTTAAATAGTTCTGCATGTTGGCACTTTTTGTTCAACTGAAGCAGACAGACAGTCACCTCGAGCGTGCCGTCCTCAGTACAAGCGTGCAGCTTGAAGTGATGGATGCTGATGGCTGTGATAACGTGTCCCTTCCTCCTGGAGTCACAGGAGCAGTGGGGGAACGCCACCTCATTGTAGCCCTCACATGTCCGCAACAGACTCAGGTACTAACAGACGGGAAGAAAAATACACACATCGGTCTCTTACACTGGAAGAAAACAAGTGTTATCAGTCTAAACAAGATTAGCTCAACATCTTGTGCTTCAGTCCAATAAAGCAACAGTTCAAGCAGTGAGCCACGACTACATAATAATACAAATAAAGGCACATTATTGAAAATATTGAGATTGTAATAAATGCAATAAAAGAGTTACGACAGCCTAAGGTCAGCCTCTTTTTCTTTTCTTCATCTTGAATTATTCTCTACATTCTACTGAAAACCATAAAAACCTCAAAAGTATACAGGTTACCTTCAGAAAGGCCCCCGAGACGGCTGCTTTATTTAGCATATTTTGTTTCAAACTAAAGAGAATGAGGACAGGGCAATATGTAAGAGGCTATTTCCTGTGGTGTATTAAACCTCGTCTGGTTCTCTAAGAGGCTATTTCCTGTGGTGTATTAAACCTCGTCTGGTTCTCTAGTGTATGTGTGAGTGATAAAGTATAAACCACAGTGTGTGTGTTTGTGAAAATATACGAAATGTGACCCTTGCAGTGACAACATTGAATCGTTGATGTTGTAGCCTCTTTCTCTTTGCAATGGGAGCACCACTTATTTACACGTAGCTTACCGCTCTGCACTCTGCATGCTTAGCATTTTTTTCTGGTCCTTGTGATTTAATTTTTTTTTTAAACATTCCATTGATTGCTGTGCTCGTCACTGTCACATTGAATCGCTCTACACTTACTAGATGCTTTAGCTCTGATAAATCACTCTGTGACTCAAATTCATTTTCAGAAGACTGCCTGACCCTTCTAGCTGTGAGAAATGATCCTTTGAAGGAGACATAGCTGTAAGCTGGCCTCATTAAAGAATACATGTTCAGGGTTTTAGCAGAAACATTTTATGCGTATATGTACCAAGAGTTAGAATTTGGATCACATTATTTTTGTATTAAAAAGGTGCACAGCTGTGATAACTACTCCATCCTTATACATTCTTTAACAATGCAATATGGAAAAAACACACAGTCCTGTACTTTCTTAAAGCACCTTCTGACTTACAGAAACTTTGAATCAGTCTGGCTTTTATATAGTGCTTTATATAAATTCAAATCTTAACATTATTGTATTGCCTTTTTTATCCTACTACAATTTAAAATATTCTTCTCCTATGTATTTAATATCTTATTGCTTTTATGTGTCATATTTTATTTTTTCATTTTTATACATATTTTTTCATTCTTATTGGTGTGCATTAGTCTCTCGATGATTTTATAAACTACTTTCTCGTCAATAACTTTTCTGCACTCTTGTAAAGCACTTTGGACTGCAATTTCATTTGTCTGAAAGGTGCTATATAAATAAAGTTTGATTGATTTTAAGATGCACTAGTCGAGGATGTACAGATCCTCCCCCTGGTTCTTCTCAGTCTCTGGTCATAATGAAGTTAACAAAGTGTAATGTTTGCCATGAACATTTCTAATATCACATGCTGACCATATTCAGAGCAACATGATCAATCAGGTTCATGTAAACAAGTGTTGCTTTATGCTAATTGTTCCAAGGTTTCCCTTTCATTTAAATCTTCTGGTAGCTAAATAGTAGTGAATGTAGTTACTCAATGAAACTCGCACACGTGCCACTTTCACTTAATGTTCTACAAACATCAATACAAACTCAATGGCTTTATCTCGAGTGAAACCAGGCCTCTGTGGTCTTCACCATAGAGGGTGGATTTTTTTTTTTTTCTCTGTGTGAAAGGGTTTCTGACTTTTCTGTCCATTTGGTAACGTTTTGGTGATGGCTCTGGTCAGCAGGCAAAAAGTGGAGTCGCCCAAACCCCCTCTGTGAACAAAGACTGGTCTGTGGGACTGACCGTGGCCATCTTGCGCTGCTCTGCCAGCTTCTGCAGCTGGTAGGATTTGTCCTCCGTTTTTATGAATCCCTTCTTCACATCTTCCAACGCCTGGACGGACAGGGGGTGGCGTGGGTGGGGAGGGGGGGTTGGGTGGACAAGTAGAGATAAAACACCATTTATTATTTGAGGTCGAAGAACAAAATGGATCATCCATTAAAAACATCAAAAGATATCAAACCATCGGTTACCAACTAGAACCAAAAACCAAATCTTTAAAATTCGGATTCTATAATCAATATTTTCACACTAACCATTTATCTGATACGATTTTGACAATGTAAATAGGTCAGTTGAAGTGATGAACCTATAAAGAATTTAAAAAATCTGCAGCTTTTTAGCTTTGCAGCTCTTTGTAGGACCTTGGCTTTGGAAAGTTCAAGAGCGTTTTGCATTAGAGGATTTATTTTTCCAGTTCATGCTTTAAACTTTGTGGGATAATAGCCCAGGCTTGTAGAATGTCTTGTTTCCCTGGTTACCTGATTTAGTGTATGAGCTGTGACATTTAAAAGCACCAGAGTTGTTCGTTTTTCATTCAGAGTGCCATATGTAGAACTTCCTGATTCATGCGTGTTATTTTGCTTAGGATGTGACTCAAGATAGATTACAGTTGTAGGGAAAGTTCCAGTTCAGACCTCAGTGTAGTGTAGAAACCTGCAGCAACTTGCAATGCCTCGGCCTTTAGTGATCTGAAGTCCGCAAGCTAACTTGAATACGTTTAGATGACACTCAGTACTTTTTAATTACAGTTTTGTTTTTTGTAGATTGTTATAATTTGTGTTGTCTTAAGTATATATGACAGTAGTGATAGTCACTGACTTGATACAGTTTTTAATACAGCTCCAAAAAAGCTGAAACATAAAAACACTGACAAGAATTTCCAACAACAGAACACAAATGAGGCTAGTGCAAATGTATGGCTTGAAGTTGAGACAGGAGAACTCCTTATCTCTCCTTATGTCTCTTTATGTTCGGCTATTCTTGGAGCAGTCCTGTCTTTCTTCCATCCAGTGACAGTCATGGTGTTTTGATACCAGCCAGTGGTGATATCGTGCACTAGTCAGAGACACCATCAGACCACCAACATTGATTCTAGGTAAGAACAGCCAGGTTACACCCCTGCAACTTCTCCCTGCAATTTTCTAAAAGGGTTTAATCTTTCCACAAATCTTTGTTTTGGAGCTGGCCTAAAGGGACTCACTTTGTGTTCTGGATCTGAGACGGGTATGAGGAGTTAGGGGACAGTAAATTAAAGTAAAAGTAAAACAGTAAATTTACTTGATTATGGCTGAAATTATCCAGCAAAAAGTGCTGACATCTCTGACAAGTCTGAACTGTTTTAATACGGTAAGGATAAGATAAAGTCTGGAAGAAAAAAAAAAAAAAAGGATGACATTTTCTGCTGAGCTCCTATAAGTTCATGGCAAGTGGGATTCAATTATTGTTATTACCTGGTGAAAGCAGTAGTGCAGTGCCAGCGGGTTGTCTCTTAGCAACTCCTCCTCCTGGAAGCTGAACAGCCATTTGCGGAGCGCCAGGCAAGTCCCCGGCACTGCCGACGTGTAATTCTGCACATAAAGCTTGTGGGGAAACTCGTTTGGTGCCAGCTTCCGTACTGGAACAAATTATAGAAAGAGAGCGAGGGATGAAAAGAAGGTTAAGTGTCTGTTTCATCATTTAAAAAAATCCCCGCCTGTACCAAATTATCTGCCCTTGCTGTCCAAAACTGCACACACAACCCGAGGTCCACTGATATTAACTCAACAGATTTAGTGAGACGGGTTTTTATTATGACAATTAGTGGTCATATGATGCATCATCCCCAAAAGGGTTTATTTTTATTTTAATGTACCACATGAGTGTATGTGAGACTGCTCAGGGGCTTTTCAAGCTAAACACATAAAAGTCGGTCCTTACCGAAGGAGTGGTTGATGACTTCAAAAAGGGCAAAGTAGCTCGCCATAATACTGTCCATTCCAACCTTCAACACTAATGCCTGCAGGAGGAGCAATACAGAGTCAGTCATATTTGTAAATTCTGCACCCTTAGAATACCATGGTTTGACTTTTCAACACTTATTCCAACACGTGTTCCTACCTGGTACACCTGGTCTGTGGTGCCGTTCTTGCGGACTCTGACAGAGATGGTGGTCTTGTCTGGCAGGGCTATCCGCAGTTCTACATCGGTCACTCCGTTGTAGTTCTGCACAGCCAAACAACACATAAAGAGAACAGCTGTTAAGCCACATTAACTCATGTGTGGATTAACAAGGGTGTGTGACGGCTTGTATGTACGCGTTTGCTCTGAATGACTGGAAAGTACTTCTGGATTAAAACAAACAAAACACTACGTAACAAACGAGAACTCCTCTCCCTTAGAAGTCCTAATCCTTCTCAAGTGCTGGATCACTTCAGTAGTATTTGTCTCAGCTAGTGTTATTTCTCAGAACACTAGAAAGGCAACGCAATTAGTGTTTGATTGTTTTGGCTCTCCTGTTTGAGTAGTCATGATGGGCCGAAAGCTTCATTCAAGTTTTTAAATTCAGCTGCTCTAACTGCTGATGCTTGTTTGTAGCCAATAGATGACTTTGTTTACAGTGGAGGAAGTCAAACGGATTTGTTCATTATTTCATCATGCGATTTTGATTACACCAAATCAGCCTCACTATGCTCCCAATCAGATACAAACTTTGAGATAAATACTCCCTCTATTACTCAACAAGGCTCAGGATAATGATTCGGTCCCTATCAGAATAATAAAAGGAGCTGCATACCTCATCCGATTCAGAGAGAAACTCCTGCATGATGTCACTCTCCCCGATCACACGCACAGAGCAGACTAGAGACAATACAGAACACAGACAGATGCAGAGATAGAGAGGTGGTTATAGTAAATAAATCAATAAACAAAAGGACAGCCTTGGGTCACATTGCCTGAACTCTGTATTTAAATTCAGTGTTTGATTGTATGTTGAACATTTTTATACAGCTAATGCCTGGTCTATTTTCTGTTTCAACATCATTATGTCTTCATGCATTTAATTTACTCTTCATTTGGTATGTTTTGAAGGGATATGATTTTTTCAAAATATATGTCATACTTGAAGGTCAGCCTTGAAAATAGAGTTTTTAACAGCTTAGTTACGACAAAGATTTTTGTCTTTGACCGTTACAAAAATCTAAGCAAAAGTGACTTCTCAAAATCAGCTTACCTCGCTCCAGATATTCCTCCAGACCTCTACGACGAGCGTCCAGCTGTTGCTCGGACAGGGAGAAGGGCCATTTACCGGGAAGTTTTGGGAAGTTGAAGTTTGAAAACTCCCTCTTTAGGTTCTGCTGAAGGATTGAGAACTCTCTGTAGCGCTTTGAGCACAGCTGTCTGCCTGACATGTACACATTGTACACCTGAGGCACCAAGACAAAGACAGAACAGACATGTCTATGAGCACTGAGGAGAGGTAACAAAGGGTTTACAAGCAAAGAATTATGGAATTTTTCAAGTTCACCCTGAAAAAAAAGTTCACCATTTGCTTGTGAGGGGAAGAAAAGTTAAAGGTAAAGGTTTCATACTTGCACTCACCACAAACCTCTCGGAGTGCTGCTCTACATGTTTGTATGTGGGGATGGAAATGGGTACTGCCTGCTTGTCGCTGTAGTCGTAGTTTGGTTGGACATCCTCCCCGCCTTCCAATCCGTCAGCCTCCAGAGCTGGAACAGACAGCACAGCCAGAACGAGCTCCTTCTCCCCGGCACGGATCAGGTCCACCACCTGCTTATGGGTGGCACCTTCCACACTCACCCCATTGCTAGAGGAAGAACGACAACAAGAAAAAGGTGGAAGAAAAGGGAAGGAGAGATAAAAAGAAAGTCAGCAGAGAGAAAACAAACTATTTTTCTGATTGTTTAGCACATGATGAAATTACATTGCTACATGGGACATTTTGAATTCCTCAAACACAAAGGAAACAGTTCTGGTTTTCAGCCCTGATCAGAGCAGGATACCGTGCTGCTGTGTGAAATATTAGTAAAGAATATTTTAGTGACGCAGTTTTAAAAATATTTCAAATGCATCTCTTGTTGAGCTTATCAGAATCAGAATCAGAATCTGGGTTTATTGCCAAGTACATTTACACATACAAGGAATTTGACTTGGTGTATGTAAGGAAATAAAGCAGAACTAGCAACAACTTAAATAATACAGTATAAGAAGATATTACAATATATAAAATATAATTTAAAAATGTGAAATATAAAAAAAAAACTAAAAAAAACACAAAATGTACAAAAGGTGCAATGTAGGAGCTGTGCAGTGGACTATGAGAAAAATAAATAATCAGGGATGCAATGATAATATTTCTCTCCCGATGCGAATTTCAGAACCTTCAACTCAGGTTCAATCAAAATCTGGTGCTTTTTTGCCACATCTAATATTAACTGAGTAATCATTTTATGATAAGCTCAACCAAATTTTATGAAAAATGCAACCAAATTTGATCTCAACTCTGGAAAAATAAATTATTCATTATTATTATTATTCAGAATAATCAATTATTCAAATTATTCATTGACCACTATACAAATGAACAATACAGTTTAGCATCCTGTTAATTTCCATCACAATGTGTTGATCCTCCATTGATAGACATAATTTAAGGGGTGCTGAGTTAAAGCAACAGAGCTCTGATGTCTCCTGTTACTTTGTGGGCATGAGACACCACCCTGCTTGGCTTCGCTGAGGCCAGATGGCACGGGCATCAGGTGTCTCTGCTAATCTTCCTATGTGAAACAGCGGGATGGACATAGAAGAGGAGCGAGCCAGCAAGAGTGGTAGCATACCAGTAGGTCATTCCACTACATACCATGTATCCATATGTGATTTTTATCTGTGTTGTGTCCTGGTTCAATTAAAGCACAAATAAGTTGTATGGAGGAGACGGTAGTGGAAAACAAATTTCTAAAAAAAAAGGTGAGGACAGAGGAAGAAGTTCTGATCTCATGCTAATCTGATCCCATCAAAGTCTTATTAGACTAAACCAAAACAAAACAATGCCTGCCAGAGATGCATCTCCCTCACCATTCAACAACAAAGTAGGTTGTTCAAATGTGTATAGGTATAAGTAGGGCTGCAACTTTTGGATATAAGCCATTTACATTGATCAATATTTACATTAAATATGTTAAATGTTTATATCAAGAGCCCAAACACTGAAGAAATCATATAACAACTTAAACAGTGCCAAAGGTGAAGCCTTGCAAATGGTAAAAAACAAACTAACTAATATTAGTCTGCAGAAGATTGTGTTGGCCAAAATTATAGGTCGAAGGGTTTTTCACTGCCGGAAAGATTCAAATATTGTATTGAGCAATAGTCTAACACAGTAGCATAAAACACCTCTTGGCAGCAGGTTTATTTGACATTCAGTTTCTTTCTAAAGCTGACCTTGACAAATCTGATGTTGTAAACCAAACACTACACTGTTTAATTGCCTGATATCACCACTGAAGCTGGAATATTGCCTTTTCTTGCTCATAAAACTTTGAAGTAAAATGCTGACAAATATACTTTGCTATGGTGTTTTCATTGAGTTGTTGTGATATGGTCAAGCTGGTTAATAAGTCACATGATAAGCACATGCCCTGTCACATGACTGAAGTCGGAGAGAAATGCAACCATGGAGTAAACTCAGGTTGGCTGAAACCTTTTTGATGCCTCAGCAAACTTGTTCCTAGTTTTTGTACTTTCTCTTCTCTCTTATTCTAAGTTTAACCTTTAGTTAAGTTAAGACAAGAACTGAAAAGCTCCAATACATGTGATAAGGATTATGCTGGCCCGCAAAAATTAATGGGCTTTGGATGTGACTTACAAATAACTTTCCATGTATTCATTTCAGCAGTTACCTTTTATTACTGCCAAGAATTACAACTATGGTGCTCATATCACGGACAGTTGAGTTTATCACTGGATGATGACCCTATTAAACATCCAGCTGCAACAGTGACTTAAGTAGGTGCTGTGAGGTCAGGATTGCTCCTAGAATTGACAGTTTTGCAGGATTATTCCTTTATCAAGAGTTGTTTACAAAATGGCAAACAATATAATAGGAATCCAAAATGTGTCATGTAAATAGTTTACAAGATTGTCTCTACATGACCAGAGAGGAAACATCCTAACACCATATAACATATAACATGTCTACACTCCTGCACTTTAACTTATAGTATCACTGATTGCACATCTCCCTATGTCAATACTGTCCATTTACAACTCTGTTTTTGCACATGTACATTTAATCTTTCATATTTAAGACGAGTAATGTTAAGTTAAATCCTGGTTGTATATATTCCCATTCTTAGTTTTGATATTTTTAGTGCTTATTTACTTTGTATTTAATATTATATTGTGTTTAGATTTGCTAATATTGTGCGTTTGGACAACCTGCTGCTGTAACGCCACAATTTCACAGTTTGGATCAATAAAGTAATTTTATTCTATATGAATTAAAGTGACAACATTGTCGTCCACTGTCTTGGGGCAGGGTCAAAACACACATCTACTATTATTATTATTATTATGCAAACGACAATACAATGCCAACAATGCTGTCAATTTAATACCTTAGTACTCACAAACCATATTGAAGTATTCAAAGCGCAAAGACGACAGCTACCTGGCTCAGTAGCGAGCTAAAGCTAATCAACATGCACAGCCTGTTCTGTCCAACTTATGTAAGCTGGTTAGCCTGATGTAGCAACATTAGCTAATGATTTGTCGGGTAATAATGTCCCTAAACTTTCCCAAATACATTTTTCGATAATTAAAATGTCACTTTTGTTGTCATAAGGGACAGGTGACGTAGCGTTACCTTCAGAATAATGGTAACTCTGCTTTATAAGCATCAAAACGGGCTGAACCGGGGCAGCTAGCTGTACATGCTAACTACCTGGCTTAGGTAGGATAGACGCTGACTTACACCTCCAGTATCCGGTCACCCTTTGATATCCCGGCTCGGTCTGCCGCTCCTCCGGGTAACACAGCGCTGACATGCTGAAGAGGAGCGTACAGTTCCCCGTTGATGCTCCGAAGCTGTCCTCCTTCGCTGACTTGACCGCGAACATTGAACCCGTAGCCCGACTCCGACTTAACGATCCTCACGGTCCGCGGACCTGACGTTACCAAAGCTGCGATCTGACCCGCGGTGCCAGAACCGACCACAGGACCGTTACGGGATGCTGAAGGTAGAGTGCTCCGAGTTTCATCATCTCCTTCTACATCCGCCATCTTTTTCCACAGGCCCTGGCCCCCCTCTTCCAGTCGGTTTCTTCTAGCAAATTCAAAACAACACTCGGGCTCTGTGTCCCTCAGCAGCGTTAGCTCCACAGACCGACTCTGTTGTTGATAACCCCGCCCCCCTCGGTAGATAACCCCGCCCCCTCGGTAGCGTCACAAGACACGGCCTCACAACGTGACCTCCCGGAGGCGTCACCGACAGTCTGCTATGTGTGCTGCCTTTCATCCTTTTATTTCTGTATCTTTCTATCATTATTATGAGTAACAGATAACCAAGTTCACCGTGTTGCTGAGTCCCTTACTTATCAGGGAAAGTCTTTAATCCATAAGTAACTTTTGTTTTTAACTTGTTATCATATTAAACATAAATCCATGATATTAACAGACAAGAGATTGTGTTGACATTACTTTAATAGGCATTTTGTAGTTTAATTTAATATACATACAAAAAGGACTTTGCCATTTTTAACAAAAGACAAAGTGCATTAAACTCTCTATATAGGGAGTAGGGAGTAGGGAATGAGTGAGTGATTTAGGACACAGCCAAAGTGTAGGCTATTAAAAGACTATTAGTTTTATTTATCTCACAAGTTTGGCTTTTTAAAGTATTATTCTCTTTTCTAAACTATTTAGGCCCTAATGATTTCCCTTAGGCTATTAATTGTACTTTATTTTATAGAGTAAGGGTTTGTATCCTAGACTGTTTATAGGCTAGCATTATTATTTACAGTCTATTGTTTGTATGTGAAAGGTGTATAGCGGAGAAAAGTTAGGAAGATTCTAAGGGCCAAAGGCTGACAGGAGCCTCAAAGAATATTACTTTTTATTTTTACTTTGGCTTCCTAAATTTTAAATTATTTTTTATTTTACATTGGGCCGTGGCAGGGCCCAAGGAGTGTGCATATGCTTATCAAAAATTCCTCAGCCAGTGATACAAAGTTATCTTAACTATTTGGAATAGTTCAAAGCAAGCTTTGACCCCATTTAAAAAGTGACTCCAAACAGAGATGTTCTTGTGCTTTGTTTTTTATGTTATCTTGCTATATCCATGCAAACAGGCATATGCAGTCAAGCTGCTGACTACAGCTTTAAGCTTCCTTCCATTTGTCAAGCACCTTAACAGCCTCTGCTTTATCTGGTCTCATGCACTACATCACTTTATTCTATCAATTTTATATCAGGATTCATACAGTTCTGGTTACTTTATTCCTGTTGTTTCTTATCCATCATTGCACTACGGTCACTTTATTTATCTCATTTTTACCTTTACAGTTATATTGTTTATATTAGTTCTGTTGTTCCATTATTCACCATGCACCTTATAACTTATCATTTAGTATTTAGCCTACTTGCACATAGCTCTGTATATATATATTTATTTCTCGTTTACTGCACATAGTTCTGTTTACATCTGTTAGTCCGATCACTGTCCACTTATATCTACTCTTTTTATATTTTGTATTTTGAAGTTAAGTTTAAGCTTTAAGTTGTATTTAAATTGACACTTTATATTTAGTTTAAAATGTTTCGTACTTGCACTGTTGTTAATTTACTGCTCTGTGTGCCTTTGAATTGCCCCCCGGGTACAAATAAAGTTTTTTGAATTTGAATTTGAATTTAAAACAGAGAGGGAAAATGTAGTATTTAGAAATAATGCAGGTTGGTATCGATATATACAATCACAAAAGAAGCTGCAAGCCACAATTTACTCTAAACGAAATCTAAACATGGAAACTCTTTTCCAAATAAAATACAAAACGTAAAAAAAAAATATTTCAGACATTTAAGTAAAGTTAAAATAAGCTTACTTTTTTGGTGATTTTTTATTGTTGTTGTGGGAATTTTCCTTTATTAGATGGGACAGTGTATATAGATGGGAATGACTTGTGTAGAGGGTGGGGATGCATGCAGCAAGGGACCAAGAGCTGGAGTCCAACCTGGGGCCAACCTGGGGCCACTGACACTCTGTACATGGGGTATGCACTACGCACACTGACTACTGAGCTTAGCTAGTGCCCAACAGTATGCTAACTTAAAATCGAATTTAAAGCAGGGCTAGCTTAAGCTTAAGACACAATAATTACATAATTATATCCTAAAATGTGCTATTTAAGAAGGAGCAAATAAAGTAAACCATCTGACTCTAACATGTAACTTGTACAGCACAATTTTCATTTACTAACAAGTTTACTAACATTAGCAATTTCTATGAACCTCAAGCCCCAGGTCACACCAGAGCAAGTATGGTTGGATAGGGCCTATTGAGGTGGGCAGGGAATGTTACACTCTTAATCGAAATGTTAGTTTAAACAAGTGTGTGAAACAACGTCTGGACTGTTAGCCTGCTGTGATACTGTTCCTCAACTGAAGTTAATGCAGCTGTAAGAGTTAAGGCCTTGAAGCATATGTCAACTCTTAGCTCATTGTGGAAAAGGTATTATGAGCTTAATGAGCGAAATATTGTCCCCCAACCTTTCAGAGACACACAAAGTGAACAAGTCAAAAAAAGTTTATTTTGTCATAAATCGTAACGACAAGGATTTTTGTGAATTTTTGGTATTTAAGTTAATAGCGAATATTCTTCTTCCTTCCTCAGAACAGCTGTGTTAACAGGAAGGCAGCTCTGTATGATGGCCCCAAGGTGGCGCTTGGACCCCTATTTTTTGCCAATGAAGTACTCGTGGCACATCACAGTGAGGCAGCAGATCATTTTGCCAAACTCTTCAAAGTCCACACTGTTGTCCTTGTTTGAGTCCAGCTCGTTGAAGATGCAGTCCACTGCTGCTTTGTCAGTGGCTTTCTGCAGGTGAGAAGAGGGTTAGCGTACATAACCGATCATCTTTTTTTCTTCTGCAGGACTAAATTGAGAAGGATCAGAGGTCACTCACCCCCAGCATCTCTCCGAGTTCATTCTGAAGCAGCTCTTTCAGCTCTGCCTTGTTCAGGGTGTGTTTATCCCCCTCCCTGCCAGCGTATTTTTCAAAATTGCTGATGAGGAGGGCCATGGCATTCTGGATTTCAGACATGATGATATTTGACTCTAAGAGGACAGAAAGGAAAATTGTTATAAAGTGAATCATTATAAAAGCACATCTTCAGTCGAGACAGACCTTGAATTTTCTTTTTATATCCTCAGCTCACAAGCTGCAGAAACGGCTGAAGCTGATGACACTCTTATTGTATGCTGCTTCAGCTCATCCTATCACTGATACTTTTACAGGTCATGCGGCAATGTTGGCTGAATTTTGGAAAGTTAACTGAGGAATGCATTGAAATCAACAGCATCAACAGGAAATGGCTGCAGGGAAAGGAGAGGAAACCGTGGAAAGTAGGAACTGTTTGTTTGGTGAGGGATTAAGTAAGAGTTATTTAGTTTTACGTGGATGATTCATTCAGCATGTACAAAATAAAGACAATTACACACATGTAATGGCAAAACAGAAACATTAAAGATCCTTTAAGAGTTCTAAAGAAACAAGTAGTGGCTAACTTCACTGCTTTCCACTCTGCGGGTGTTTTTGTCTGATTTTTCCACAGAACTGGGGATAAAAATAAACCCCTGGTTTCCACCGGGACCCAGATAACCCCCCGTCACCGGTCTCTGATGCAGCGTCAGGACAGTGTTGTGGCAACAGTTTAAGCTCTCTAGGTAACTCCGTTGAACAAGGTAAAGAAGCAGGTCAAGACTTGACTGAAGTCCCACAAGTGTCTTCTGTGCTCTAAAATTCTGCATGTTGTGAAAATTTGTTTTATTGTTTTCCACTGACTCCATGAACCCGAGAGAGTCCGTTCTTGTTGTATTCTGACTCAGATGTTGCAACTGTGTCTTTAGGGTGTGGTGATCTGAGGAAACTGTGGCATCACACTGTCATAGTAGATGGAAAGTGAAGAGGAACACAGAACTTAACACATACGGTCCTGATGGTTTTAACAGGTTTGAATAAGAATGAAAGCTCAACGCTAGCTTCTAGTGCATCATTAAAAAATATATATTCCAGGCTAAAGTGTGCTAAATAACTTGCACCAGAGCAAAATGAGCAATGCCTGTTGCAATGTTTTTCTCATGACAGAGGAAAGGAAGTCATTGCTGGCTTAAAAAAACGAAATGCACACAGAGCTGGTAACTCTGCAGTTGTATTTTAGCTAAAATGCCTTTATGGCTATTTATGACAAGTTATTAAAAGTTAAACGTTTTGGCACAACTTTTAACTGTGATCAGGCAACAGACAGCAAGCATGTTTGAAAGTTTCTACTCACCAAAGCTGACTTGCAGAGACTCAAGGAGACGAGAAAGTGAAAGTGGGTCTTGGAGGAGCGGTACTGATGCAGACATGGATGCTTAGGCTGCTTTATACCCCACCCTTGATCCCTCCCTCCATAATGCTCCTTTCATCTCCAACCACTCCTACTGCTCCCCAATGACACTCTGCATTGCCCAAGTTATTCTCTAAGAAACACTGGCTTTATGTTGCTAAGACAGTCACCAACAAACAGCTGATGATTATTCCTGCTGGAGTTGTTAAGATTCTGCTGTGAATCATTTTATGCTTCATATCTTTAAAATGTAATAAATATAATGTGTGTTTGCCTTAAGAGGGGAATTTCAAAGCTGACAAATTGGTATCATTTGATGCATTATTCCCCCCATATGATGACTGAAGGCCTGCATTTATTTCTCTAAAGAATGTAGAGAACACAAGACTATTAAAGAAAGCTTAAAAGTGTACCGTACCTTTATGACTATCTTCATCATAAAAAGTCAGATGTTTTATTTAAAAGTATTTGCATCGTCTTGCTCATTGAAAGTTAAAAATGATATTTGGCAAACAGATGAGGGGAGACAGAGAGAGAAATGACTTTTACTTTTTTAAAATGATGCACGCTCATACAGCTGCTCCTTTTAGAGGTCTTTATCAAAATCATTTTATATAAATGCAACAGTTTATCAAGAATTAAGATTTAAGAAAAAAAAAATCCATAAACTCTCGGGGGACAAAAAGAGGAAACGCTGAAGCCGTTTGAGAAATCTAACTTCGTCATAGAAAAAGATTTCTGTGAATGTGAATCATGATTGTTCTTCTCCCTGCCGTTTGTTTGAGTTTGAACGCTTACCACACGTAAATCTCCCTGAAACACATCCCACTACATTACATTTTGATCATTTTTCTGACTTTTTAGAAGTCTGAAGAGCAACAGTGTTGAGCGAGTGCTTTGTTTCAATGCCCTCTTTAAAAATCTCACCCAGGCACACAAAGCAATGCACAGTAATGTTTGTTCAGAATGAATTATGCATGTATCAAGGAGGAACTTTTATGGTGTTGTGTGTGAATATAAATAACTTTGTCTACTTGTTTTTAATTGTCTGGGATGCACATGATTCTTAAATGAAAACCTCGGGCGCAGTGAATCACTGAGTGGTGATTGTTATGGTCCTGTGTCCTCTCTTCCTTGCAGTTTTGTGGTGGAAGCTGTGACTAAGAGTCATGTCCCTGAAGCAATCATGAGTCATTCTGCAAAGAGCAGAAATCAGGGAGGAAAAGAATTAGCACTGGAGCAACTCTTTCTGTGTGTGTGTGTGTGTGTGTGTGTGTGTGTGTGTGTGTGTGTGCGTGTGTGTGTGTGTGTGTGTGTGTGTGTGTGTGTGTGTGTGGTCTGGTGTTTGACTTTGAGTTTAAAAAAAAATCAAAGGTCTTTTCCTTCCTCTCCTTTGTGGTCTGCTGCAATTGTTTCAGTCTCTAATTAACAACTTCAGACAGAGTTCAGTTCAGTTAGGATCATAGGTTTAAAGTCGAGGCACGGTGAAATGACAAACAATTGTGTGTTCTGCAACATTGTTTGTATAAATACATTTTTGTGCATATTGGATTGTCCCTGCCTGTGTGGAAAGCATTAGTCAAACTTTCATACTTCCTCATCTTACTCACAATTCACAAATAAGGGAAGGTGTAACCATGGAAACACTAATCTGTATCATTTCCAGCTGTGATTCTGATTTGAAAGTATTTGCAGAAAGGCTTGGGCAGTTTGAAAATCAAATACTCCTGTCCAATATTATGATTCAAGTTGTACTCTTCTGCCCTCTAGTGGTCAAACAAAAGAATACCAAAAATAAATGTTTCTGCGTCAGAACCTAAATAACCCGAAAACCAACAACAGCAATTTTTAATTAAACAACCAACATGTCAATAAAGTCATAATTTTAGAAATGCTATACAACCCACATTATTTTTTTTCCTTTTTGGACCCCCCTTAATTATATCTTAAAAAAAAGCTGAGTAACCCCGGGACCCACAGGAAAAAAAGTGTTACACTGCTGTCAAAACCAACGTCAATACAATTGTTTTCATCAAAACCCCCCCCCCAAAAAAACACCCAACAGAATGGGCCTACATGCACTAGTTGTTGCCAAAAGACTTTAGTAAAAACTATGAAGTGTGTGTGTTATCATTATTTTAGTTAATTATGAAAATATCTTATATATAATATAAATATAATATTATACATAACATCGCCCCCAACATCGTTTTTACTTTTGCATTGTGGAAAAAGAATCTGTTCTTCATCTATCAGTAAAGTGAGCAAAGAATCAGCTTTAAAAAGGAAACAGAAACACACACAATGCATTGTTGTTTTTAGGAAGCAACCTCCCCGTCTATGAAGATGAGAACAGTTTGAAGAGATTCTCCATAGGAACAGCTTCAACCAGCATGTTTGATGGTATAGGGTCGACAAAAGGTGTGGCTTCCATGAGTGATTGTTCACTAGTCTCCAAAGTTACACAGATACAAACCTTCACTGAGCAACAAGTGAGACATCTTCAACATATGAGAAAAAAAGCTGTGACTAAGATGTTCTTACTCAGGGAACAAGCTTTGGCCTGTTCATTGAACATCTGATATCTTGCTTCATCTCAGATAAAGGTATTGAGCTTATCACAAATAATGGTGGTGTTGTTTTAACCCACATGATAAACATGAAGCATGTATATATCTACAAACTAACAGATTGAATACATCAACTGCAGAACAGAAGGCGTGTTGAAAAAAAAAAAACTGCCTGCAAAGTAGGAATTCCCGGCCTCAGCTTTGGATCACATGGGAGTGGCTCTTGTGTAAACAGAGGGCTGACTATGAACTCTAGCTACACACACACACACACACAAAAAAAAACTGTGCGTCATAACATAGCAACTTGAGTGTTTGCTCAGTAACCATGAACATTGTGGGCCAGGCCCTGCCCACGGAGGTGTGCAGGGTTGAAGAGGCTCATCATGAGACTTTTTTTTGCCCAAAGTTTAGCCTTTAAGGCACGCATTCCTCAGGAAGTGAAAGTTCCGCTTATTTAACTGTTATTTTCGTAACCTTACAGCAACCGTGGCCAAAAATGATGTATGAAAAATATTTGTGGTTGAGTTTGTCAGTGCTAACATAGTCAGAGAAGCAGTTCTGCATGGAAAACTTAAAGTAAAAGAGTTAGAAGGCGGGACTTTCCTACTCATCTCTGGAGTTGTTCAGCTTTCACCAGATATGAAACACAATGAGAAGAATTTGATGGAAAAACCATTTTGTACTGACCCTCTGCGCCCCCTGGCTCAGGCCCTGCATATTTGTCACTGTGCCATTCTGTCCTGATTTATCTGATCACACAAACAACAAAGATACAACTTTGATTCTTTTTGTAAAATAAATGAATCATAATCAGCTGAGTTGCAACATCAACTTGGAGGAGGTGTGTTTGTGGCTGGAACATTCTGCAGATTCCTCTGAGCAGGGATACGTCAGACCTTATCAAACAGTTAGGGAGAGGTTTGTCTGAACTTTCATACCCAGGTGACATGAAATGAATTACAACATAACGCCTAATGTTGCTGCTACAACTGCCAAGGAAGTGAGTACACCGAGGTCTCTGGAATAAGATACCAGTGTGTGTATCAGCACAAAAACAATGACAGGATTTTAAGACTTTTGTCAATATTTGATAATTGGAAGCAAACACAACTTAACATAGACTTACAATAACCACACACAGCACTTTTGAAATTCTACAGTTGTTTTAATGGGTGAAATGATTTAATTTTTTTACAAAAATTGAAATGCTTTGTGGTTTTCCTATTCTGCCTCCTGCTGTTGTCTTTTTCACTGTTTTGCCATCTTCTTCATGTGCATCTGGTAGCACTGCTCACAGGCAATGGACAGTCCAACAACCAGAGAAACAAACTCCTCAAAGTCCACCTGGCCATCTCCGTTGGTGTCAAGGTCCTTCATGATTTTGTCCACAGCAGCAGGGTCCTTCTGAGACTGTGGTGAAAAAAAAAAAAAAAATTGGTGTGAGGAAGGCATCAACAAAAAAAGAACTGTAAACTGTGGTTATAAATGTACAGCTTCTCACCTTAAGAAAGTTTGACAGCTCAGACTCCATCAGCTCTCGGAGCTCTCGCCGGCTCAGTGTGGCTTTCTGACCTTCCTTAGAGGCGTATTTGTGGAACACCTTGATGAGGGACTCCATGGCTGACTCTAGCTCTGAAGGCATGGTTGTTCAGGTGTGTTTGGTCTAAAAAAAAAAAAAAGGAAAAAAAGTTCACTTGTAACTTATACAAAAGTACTAAAATCATACCATTTAACCACTTTTCTGAATTAGTCCATGAAGAGAGTGAATTCAGAGGGACCTGGTCATGCACTTCATAAAGATGTCGTTTTTTTAATTAGCTTCAATCAGCTGATATTAGCATTTAGCCACTTCCTTGGTGATGTTCAGTGGGGTCTGACTGGACACTTTTGTTACCTTTCAAGATTTAAAAAAACAAAAAACAACTTTATTGTCTATCACATTGTGACAGAAAATTACCTTTTGTTGAGGCTCAACATGAAAACATACAAACATTCACACTAACACTCACATTAGGTCATAAATAGCTAAAAGTACCATAAATAGGTTAAAAAAAAGTGCTCATTTGTGTTGTAAGCTATGGTAGAAAAGTAATACTCTTATCAGAAGAATCTCTTACATGCTCCATTGACGACACTTTGGAAGAATTTAAAGGGGCATGAGGGAGTTTAAGGCAGAATAGCTGAACATCACAGTGGAGACTGTAGTTTTTTATTATTTTCTATTTACAAGAAACCAATTCTGGAACTGACTCGTCACCAAACTGCAGCCGGCTCCAGAGAGAACGAGCTCCATCAGAGGATCCTGAACTTTAAGTTCTAGCTGAAATAGAGGTCTGCCTCTGTTCTGTAACAGAGATGATCTCATCCACAGGAGGAGGACGTGATCCAGTCCAATGAAGGGAAAGCTTAACTTTGCTCTCTGCTCCAGCGCCCTGCCCACCCATGAGTAATGCTCATGAGAAGTTAGAGACGCTCTGTTATTACGTTGTTTGAAAAAGCTTATAGCTAAAGTAACCACTGTACATACTGCACTGATAGGGGAAAAAAATACTCAGATCATTCTGAACACTGTGTCCAAGCTGTTACTGTAGAGTTACTAAAATGAGAAGTGGGAGGGAAAACAGGGTTTGTGATTTTTTTTGGAGTGAAAGAAGGAATGGAAAACTTCAGCTAATAAGAAAAAGAAATGCTTTGCGGCCCAACATGTTGAAATACAATGCAGTAAATGAGACTGTGCCCTGTAGCAGCAGAGTCCATGCATTCAGTGTAACCACACCCTGTTTAAGTGTGCCTACCTGCTAACACAGACACTATACAGTTTTAACTAGATTACAAGGAAATTAAATCTGTTAAAAACTGAAGAAAATAACTTGAAACTTTTATGAGTGCTGCTTAACCCATCTTTACATACATATATACTGACAGGCTTAAAATGAGTTAAGTTCTGGTCACACTTAAACTCCATACTAAGTTCACTGCATATTTTCAAAACATGTAGGACAATATGAAATAAAAACACTAAACTCCTCGTTACGCAAATAATGATCTAGATTAGACTGTGTTTAAAAAAAACAAAACGGGCGCACCACCAAGTCTTTCATTGTCAGATAAAGAAGAATGAATCCAGTACAATATTACCACACCCAAACCGAGTATATGCTGTGCCTACAGCAGTGTTCTTTCTTACCGTGCAGAGCTGGGACGAGTGTTGGCAGAGGAGAGACAAGAATGTTCAGAGTTTGGGAATAAGTGAGACAGATTTTTATAGTCCAGACTCCAGCCCCTCCCTGCTGCTGTGTGCTCATAGTGTGTGCTATGAGTCAAACTGTGATACTGACACACGCTGATAGGGGGCGCTAACAACATGCTTATAATACAAATATTAAGTTTTAAGTTTAGCTTAACAGATTACTGTAACGTTATTTATTAAGAAAGCTCACTATAAGGAGGTCTTCAAACTCCAACAAACAAAACAAAACAAAAAAGCCTGTTGGACTATACTGACATTAAAATATGATGGAATCACAGAAATGTTGTGATCAGCAAAGCCAAGTCAGCAAATATTGATCACACATCAACAAGGTTTACTAAACAGGATAGTCCCTCAGTGACTGATAACACATCTGATTGGATTAAGAGTTAACCAACTGAAGACATCACTGTTAACTTCTTCAGTAAGTGTTCCTGTGAGAAACGAACACGTGCAAATATTACAGATGAATCTATGGTGAAGTCTTTCCCTGTGTTGATCTTGCATTATTAAAATCACCTGTTTTTTTTCATTTATTATTATAATTTTTTTTTTAAATATATATATATATCAATAAATATATATATATTTTAATATCACCTGATTTTTATATTATTCTTATGGGTTCATTCATCCTAGTGAGCCAGGGGTGCAAGGGAGGCTCACGTACTGTACCTCAGAATAATTTTGAGGTAATGGTTTGAGTGTTTTCATTTCTAATCTTCTTTCATTCAAGAGACAATTTTTTTTTTTCACTTAGTTCTTTATGTGTAAGTTCAGTTTTACAGCATCAGGTATTTTTTACAGGATGACAGTAGATGCTACAAAATATGATCTCCAAATGGATTGTGAAATGGTAAAAGGACTTCATGGATTCCAGGGAAACATTTATGAAACCCACGACTAGGCCTATCTTACAGAATATACTGTATATAGATACATCCCACTGTATATAAAATAGAGGCTTACAGAAAATGCCAACAGTTACGAGCTGTTTAAAGTTCAGTATGTATGATGCACATGCCAATCATCCTATTTGCTCTATTACAGATGTTTACAAACTGTGCTCAATACATCGGCACTATGAGCCAACCTGATGAACCTTGTGTTTCCACTTTATTGAACAGATGTCTGACCACAGCTTTTTGGCACCATCACGTGGGCGTAAGTGGTAATGCACCACAGGGCCTACATTATTATTGTTTTTTATTTCACATACTTTATTATTTCCTGAGGGGAAATTCTGTTTTTTATACATTTTTATTGAGAGACATGCATCTCTCTCATATCGGCTCACAGCACAAACAGGACCTGTGGACACGCATCAATGGAGAGATGTCAGAGTGGGGCTGCTACACATTGTTACAGGAGGTCACTGGAGCTGTTGAGGGTTCGGTGCCTTGTGCTTGGTAAGTGACCTGGAACTTCTCCACCAACCAGACCAACTTCCATACTTTGGTTCCGGACCTGGACTTAAACCGGTTCCCAACCCGAGTCCCTATACAGACTGAGCTTCTGCCGCTCCATTATTCTAAAAACAATGAACTGCTTATTGATTATTCACGGCCACAGCTGCTTTCATGTCTGCTGCCATCTAGTCCAAAGTGTTCACGTACTCAAGTTCAACTTCAGACAGAGTTCAGATAAGTTTGGACTCACAATTCCCAAATATGGGAGGGTGTAACCATGGAAACCATATTCTGTATCATTTCCAGCTGTGATTCTGATTTGAAAGTATTTGCAAAATGTCTGGGGCAGTTTGAAAATCAAATACTCCTGTCCAATATTATGATTCAAGTTGTACTCTTCTGCCCTCTAGTGGTCAAACAAAAGAATATCAAAAATAAATGTTTCTGCGACAGAACCTAAAAACCCCGTAAAACCAACAACAGCAATTTTAAATGTGACCTAACAACCAGCATGTCAATAAAGTCATCAATTTAGAAATACTACACAACTCACATCCCAATTTTTCATTTTTGAACCCCTTACCTGAATCTTAGAAAAGCTGAGTAACCCCCAGGACCCACAGGAAAACAATATACCCAACAGAATGGGCCTACATGCATTTGTTGTTGCCAAAAACTATGATGTGTGTGTTTATCATTATTTAAGTTCATTATGCAAATCTAAATTAGACAACATCAGAGCAGACATAACATCGCGCCCTACCCTGATATCTTTGGCATCATCATGAGAAACTTTTTAATTGTAGGCTACAAGAACTCTAGTTGCAGGAAACTACAAATTATCTCCTTTTTTTTTATACACGCCCTTTTTTCCAGAGCAGGAGATTTGACTCATCACAGCAGGAAAAGCACAGGTGTTTCTCAGGAAGTGAAAGTTCTGGTTGTCTGAACGAACCTGACTGCAACCCTAGCCAAAAAACATGTTAACTACATGTATGAACAATATTTTTGGTTGAGTTTGTCAGAGCTAACATTATCAGAGCTCTTACTACAATGTGCTAAAATAAGCACTAAGGGCTACAGTTTAAATGCAGCTTCTTTAGGGAGTCATCTTCTTCATCCTCATTACTGTGGCAACACAGCGTCTCCACCACCTAAACTGTTAACATCTTCATTGTTGGAATTAGCAGAGAAAAATCATCCACCTTCCCTTGTCTCTGAAATAATGTGTGGAGGAGTGTGCCCTAATGTGGAAGAAATACCCTCTTGGATGCCCAATGTGGTAGATAAAACTATTGTGTGCTGGTTCCCCACATAGAGCATGTTTCCTTATTTATTAACCATTGGGTGAATTCACATTGTGTGTTCAGCACAGCAGGAGCTTCACATACACACAGTCCAACATCATGCACACACACAGCGCTGCGCTACCACTGTTCCCGTCTCGACCCTTTAACGCCTCTGGGGGGGGGGTTCTCTTCGTCCCCCCATTACTCCTCCAAGACATTCAGATTGAAGACAAAATATCACAGGAACGTAAACATCGCCCCTTGAAATGGCATTCTAAATAAGGCTTCTATTTTGGCCCCTGCACCACAAACATCTTGAGTCCGCCAGTGGAACAAACAAAGTACAAAACCAGTAAAGGTATCATGATTGGCTTCACTGGATCCTCTTTATGCAAGTTCGTTTTTGTTTTTTTTAAACAGGTATAAGCAAAAGTCCTTATATCTAAACAACTGTTGTAATTGACATTTCATTTTTTTTCCATCATAGAATTAAGACTACTTCAGGGCCTAAGACCCTGCCACCCTCTTCTCCCTGACCTTGAGAATTCACTCATATCCCCTTTCTCCTCTGACATCAAGCTTCAGCAATAGACTTCAGCCCCGCTGCACGTGCCACATCATTTGAAAGCATCCGGTGCGGGGTGGAAAGGGTGGGGGGTGGGATGTCTGCGTGAGGAATAAAAGCCACAGGCATCGGTTAGGATTCAGCCTGGATATACACTGACAACAAAACTAGAAAGAGATCTCTTTTTTTTTTTTTTTTTAAATAATGATGTTTTCTTGCAGCCCCCTCCGTTTTGGTGTGTGCGTAATAATGTCAAGATTCGTTGTATTTTTTTAAAAAATAGCCTAAAATCCAAAACACGCGTTTCCAAACGGTGAACCGGCAAAAAAAAAAAAATTACTGGACATTTTTTTTTATTATTTTACAATATGCACCAGATGGCGTGTGACCTAAATAGTCCGCGGTTTGTAACCAGATGATGAAAACAGGAGGAAGCTATTTTCTTAAAATGGCAGAGATGGATCTGAAAACAGCCACATCGACGATGGAAGCGCTGGTTCGGATCAGTGTGAGTAGCCTGGTAGCCATAGTTATTTGTCTGTGTTTGTGTGTCTGTTGATGGATGTAGCCTCAGTGAAATATGGCGAATATTTCCATGTGTAGAAATAAGGACTGCAGTCAGCAGCTATTTGAATATGTGCAGACACACTAACGGTCTCCATCAGCTCTGTCGCCTAGAAAGGGGCCTCGCATTTCCTCTGCAGCCATACTCAAGGGTGTAACATAGAAATGAAAGGTATTGACTGTAACGGAATAAGATGCTTTTCCCCATGCATGCTGTCGAAAATAAATAGCCCAAGGTTCATTGGGGTTTTCTGGATGCTGCTGGAGGTGCTAAAATGGCTCGGTGCAACAGCTCGTGCTCCTCTTCAGTGAGAAGAACACGCGCTCTTTCTTTAATAAGAAACTAGGGTGTTTCTAAAAAGTGTTAAATGGTAAAATGAGTGTGTGAGCAGGCTGAAATGGCTCGTTTCTTTTTTTTGGGGGGGGGGGGGGGGGGATGGTGGTTTCCATGGAGACGAGATGCAGGATTTGGGCTGCTGCAGAGTGAGGAAAAGAGGAGTGTGTTTGTGTGTGTGTGTGTGTGTGTGTGTGTGTGTGTGTGTGTGTGTGTGGATGCTGCTGCTGCTTGTAGCATCGCGGTCGTTGGAGGGTTAAATATATATTTGCGGAGAGGGTTACAGCAAGCCACGGCAGAACCCATACCAACCTCGCACCTGCAATTCTGGGATTAGCATCTTCCTGGTTAATCGGCCACCAGAACCCTTTCCCTTCCACGCACGACATATCTCACCGGCGCGAGGGGACTCATTTGCAAATGCCTGAAACCCCTCCCCTCTTCTCTAGAGCCTCTTGATGCAGGAAATGTACACGTAGTCTGCTGCCATGGCGCCCAGATTCCAGGTGAAGGTAAGGATGCGCTGTCGCATCACCACGCCGGGCTCAGCATTATCAGTGCGCATCATCTATTACAGATGGAAACAACAGATCTACTATCCGTCGTTGTGAACATATGCCTATGCTGTTAGTCTGAGATTTCAATAGGCTAAATAATTGCTACAGGAGGAGAGAAAAAGGCAGGCCGGAGTTGACATTGGGGAATGACACAGAGAGGGGGGACTGAGGGAGAAAAGTAGGTTATATTAATAATCCAATTATTCCATTTACCGTCTTACTCTGGGTCTAGATCATTTTTCTGGAAGCAGCCTCATTCTGTCTCTAACCAGCTGTTTAACATTATGAGAGTGAGGCCTCTCAAAATCAAGTGAAAATGCGGTAATCTTCTGTGTATGATCACCTGGTTCCACATGTAGAATCAGGGCTGTAGATGCTGTTTGTGATGAAGTGCCCTGTTGCTGCACCCTCATGCCATCACTGTGACAAAAAAAAATCCCAAAAGCCCAGATGCAGCACAGTTCGTCAGTCCGCCTCACCCTGGTTTTGAAGTTGACTCTTACTGTCAGTGATGTGGACGTAGGCCTATACTGGTCGAATAGATTCAGGTCAAGGATTGTGTGTCAAGGGCATCCATAAGAGCGAAAGAAATCATGGCCAATCTGACCAGCCCATCTGAAAAATGTGCTGCACGCACTGTCACTGTGGGTGAAAGGAGAGGGACACATGTTCCATTGAGCATGTCATAATTCATGAAGCAGGGCAGACTGACTGTAGCTGTGAAGTCACAGGTATCTGCAACAGCCGGGGTGTCCTTTACTGTCAAATCCACGTCCTTGAGCCGGACTGTGACACGCTATATATCTGCTCCAGAGGTGCAGCTTTACATCTCCACCCACATCTCCATGCAGCCTGATGGTAGCATAGAGGTTTACTCGGGTCCTCATTTAAACACAAAGAAACAAATCTCTGTGTGAGTGTGAAACTTTTGATAACACTTTAACTGTCATTTGTGCCTTTAAGTCCATAAATCCTGGAGCATCTGAAGGTGTGACAAACTGGTTAAGAGCTCATGTTCACATGTGGGGCTGCACCATGTGAGGCACTCTGTGCACTGGTTGAATAATTCATGCTTGGTCTTTATCCATATTTAACAAGAATGATGGCCTATGTCTCATGTCCGGCACAGCTGCTCCCATTAAGCTCATCTCTCTTAATGCTTGAAGCCCTAATGCTCTAAATGTGGTTTTTAATGTGTCCATAATGCTGAGTGTCAAAAACTGTCCAGTTAGAGAAAAAAGTCTGTCTGGGATGCCTGGTCACATTCATAAACTTATTGAAGTTAATAGTTTGATTCAAAGCAAAATGTTGCAAAGTTAAGACTGTGAGCTAAAATGTTGTTTAAAAAAAATGACACTTGTGAATCTTCTTTCCCTTTATTAGATAATGAAGTTTCTTTGAGTTCTTAAAGGTGCACTATGGAGTTTTGGTAGAGAAATTTGAAAGTTGGAGACGTGTACAGATTATGTGGTATATGTTCATAACTTTATACACAAATTGTCCTCAGAGGAAAATTTGGTCCCTGTAACACTGTTTGAAGATAAAATGACACGCAGAGTTATGGTGGTGGGCCCGCTATAGTGAAAAGGTAACCCTCCTGGTAGCTTTTTAGCTCCAAACAGTGTCCAGGGACCCAGTTTTTCCTTTTTAAAAAAGTTTGTGTATTCAGTTCAGAAAACAGAATAGAATTGTTTCACTACTTCCAACTTTCAAATTTCACCACCAAATCTCCAAAGTGCACCTTTAAGTTTCTGTACATATTAGTATTTGTTCCCACCTTTGATTCCACCAAAAAATGCTTTGTCTGGTATCAGCATGTATTCTTGTCAACACACCGATCAGATACAACAATTTATCAGGTTATTCAAACAAATAATAACTGGAGGTTCAGGTAAATAATAATGTTACAATAACAGTGTGTCATGTTAGTCAAAGATAGCAACATGTGAGCGATAAGTGTTTCTCCATCAATGTGTTAATTTTTGAGTCACACTTCTATCAGAGGGCGGCTTCTTATTGGCTAATAGTCAAGTTTAGGGATCGGAATTTATTTTGGGAAAGGAAATAATGTATCGCTGCATCACTCAAACTTTCATACAAGGGTACAGAAAAGTCCTGTTTTGGTATCAATACACAAAACCTTGTTCCTCCCTCTTTGCTGATCCTGACCTCTCACCTCTTTGTCCTTGTCAGTCCAACATGAAGAGCCTGGAGCGTGAGCTGCACTGTTCTGTGTGTAAGGACATCGTCAAACAGCCTGTGGTCCTGCCATGCCAGCACAGCGTCTGCCTCATGTGTGCCTCCGAGGTCTTAGTGGCCAACGGCTACCCTCCTCCAGACCTCCCCCCTGAGCCAAACTCCCCGGCCTCCACCCCCAACATGCGCTCACCCCGTCAGGCCCGCAGGCCTACACCCAAACATGAGCAGAGACCTATCGACCGCGTGCTGCGGGCAGGTATGAGATATGCCTTGATCAATATTTGATCCGTGTCGGGGTAGAGAAGGGGGTCTTCCATTTTTTGTGAGGACATGTCATCCTTTCATAAGATCATGGAGCCATCTAGATCTGAATTTTTTGTCATTTGGGGGAAAAGATCCTCCTTAATTTCTCTCTCCCTCCATTGACACACTATCCTTACATTTAAGTTAACGACATTGTCTGACTGTTCATCATTATAGTAAATAGTTTCAACTGATAACGTATCTACACTCCTGCACTTTAACATATATATATTTGATTGCACAGCCACGAATTTGCACAGCTCTGGAGAACCCTCTATATTGTTATTGCACATTTACCACTGTCATCACTGTTTTCGCAAACTTACATCTCTTACCTCCAGCAAGTGTTTTTACATTCAGTTGACAAACCTGAATAAATGTTGTATTTCATTTTTCATTTTTTTTTAAACCAGTAAGAATGTTAAGTTAAATCCTTGATGTATAAATCTCTTTCTATTCCTTTTTTTTATATTCTAAGTGCTTATTTATGTATCTATTCTTATATTGTTTTATTTGCTCTGATAACCTGCTGCTGTAACACCACAATTTCCCAGTTTGGGATCAATAAAGTCATTCTATTCTATTCATCTCTGGCTTCTCTTCATGGTTTAAGGTCCCCACCCACCTTCCCCATCCATGCCCCGGTCTCCTGGATATGGGTCGTATCCAGGACGACGCCGCAAGGAGGGCCCACCCCTGGTGATGCTGTTCCCCTGTGTCCCCTGCGGCAGAGACGTGGAGCTGGGAGAGAAGGGCCTCACCGACTGTCTGCGCAACCTCACCTTAGAGCGGATAGTAGAGAGGTAGGCACAACACACGCACACATGCACAAATGCACAAACGCTTCAACAAATAAAAAAATAAAACGTGCAAAGGTAGGTGCAAATTAAATGACAGTCATTGATACTGCCCCCAAGTGCTTGGATGGCCTGAAAAACAGAAGGTGTGGGAAAACGTCCAGTTCTGCCTGTAATTATTCAGCAGCAGCTGAGCTGTGGAAGAATCCTGCAGAGCGTGCACTGCAACTGTAGCTGTCAGGGCTGACTGTGTGCCTCCTTTGTGTAGCAGTTTGTGGGTCACTATCACCAATTCAACCAGTCTCACTCTCTTAAAGTGATCTTAGTCAGAATATCTCTCTTGGTTATTTAATCAGAACAGAACATGCCATACTAACAGCTGTAGGCTTAATCAGTCTTTCTGCTCCTCCTCCCCGCCACCCGCTCCAGGTACAGACACACAGTGAGTCTGGGAAGTGTGGCGGTCATGTGTCAGTTCTGTAAGCCTCCTCAGGCTCTGGAGGCCACTAAAGGCTGCGCCGACTGCAGGTCCAATTTCTGCAACGAGTGTTTCAAGCTGTATCATCCATGGGGGACGCCACGGGCACAACATGAACACATCCTGCCCACACTCAACTTCAGACCAAAGGTGAGACAGTAGGACACTCATTATTATGCTATACATTTAAAAAAAAACATGTCTTACTTCAATTTTAAACCTGAAGAAATGTAATTAATGAATTGAGACCAATTATTTGAAGCAACATTTTTCATCCTGTGGTACAACAGAATAAGGTAACTTTTTATGGATGTCTCGTCTTAACTAACAGCTTAAAAAAAACATTTTATGAACCCAAATCTAATGCTTTATAGATCAATAAAATCAGATGATAATATAATTGATCAGGTTGCTGAATAATGCAACTACATGTTATATTGGTTTAAAAGACTGGAATATTTTTTCCCTTTTCACTTCGTGATTTGTTTCAATTTGGTACAACAATTGGATATTTTCGTGAGTACGTTTTTTGACTACCTTACACTTAAATATAATATAAATCAAGTATATCCTCTGAAAATAACTCTGTGAGTCATGACTGTCTACAATGGGTGTAACACCCGAGTCCCACTGTCTGTGATGTTTTCAGTTTTCAGAGTCCTATCTTCACTTTGTTTACATCGCCTGGACGGCCGGCTGACTCCTCCCCTCGTGTATAAAAGTTGTTTAATTGAGGGACTAGAGAAAAGAAGAATAACATACTGTACTCACTGCTTAACTGTGTTTCTAGATCACGCTCATTTCAGGTAAATTTACATGCAGTGTGAAGATACGAGCATAATAAAGATCGCTAGCATTAGCATGCTAACACAACAATGCACCGCGAGTTGTTTTGGTTTCATGCTGGTGCTCAAGGGCGACATCTGCTGGATCAAAAAAATCACACATAAAGCCTTTAAGATCTATTTTCTGTTTGTTTTCAGGTTCTGACTTGTCCAGAGCACGACCAAGAGAAACTACAGTTCTACTGTCGCTCGTGTCAGCGGCTGCTCTGCCCGCTCTGCAAACTGCGCCGCGTCCACACGGGACACAAAGTCCTCCCTGTGGCCCAGGCATACCAGGCCCTGAAGGTACCCCTCTGATTCTGACATGGCCCTTTACTTGGACAAAAATGTCCGGGAAAAAAGTTGTCTTCTGCATAGATTTGAAGATGATATCCTGGTTTGTGCTCACCATTCAAATGTCATATATCACTGTTATATTGAGTGCACAGTGATGACACAAGCTGATCCATCAGTTAAGGTTCAGTTAGTGACTGACTGTTGTTTTAAATGTCTTGACGAGATGCTGTGACATTAAAAAAGTGTGTTATTTAAATATATATAATTTTAAATTGTATTCTAATATATCAGAGACGAGCAATGAAGAGGAGTGTTTAAGAAGCTGCGTGTAACAGTTAATCTGTCTGGTTGTGTTATTCCATGTTTAAATGTGTGTTTGCTTTGTGTTTGACAGGAGAAGATTACTAAAGAGATGAACTACATTCTGTCCAACCAGGACACAGTTCTGGGTCAGATTACCCAGCTGGAGAGTTCCATCACACAGACTGAGGTGATTAATACTTTCACGCTGACAAAATGTTGCTCACTATGGAATGAAGTGGATCTGAAGAACTGCTTCTCTTGTGTTGTTTACCCTTTAAAGAAAGTCAGCTTCTGTTTGCTCAAATGTGGAAAAGATGAATGGAAACACCTCCTTAAATCTGACAAGCAGCACCACCAGTTAAATCCCTGTTTACCCAGTAAAATGTAGTTGTAACTTAATCTTTATTATGATAGTATCAGTCACTGTCAGTAGACTGTGGTTCCTCCCTTTAACAGGAATAGGAACAGCTAGTTAAGGATTTATAACACAGTTTAACAGAGCTGCAGTCATAGCCAATTATATTTAATTACACACAGCATTTGTTTAGTAAATCATGTATGAGCCATTTTAATGGTTTAAAACTCAAATTTAATGAATAGCTTATATTAAAATAGAGATAATTATATAATAACTGTGATGCTATGTTATTTTATTAAGCTCCATCTTTAATGCTCAGGTTCTGGATGCTTCACACTACAAGTTACAGCCTCGTTTTTTGCAATAATAAAAACACTAATCTCAGATTTAGTTAAAACCTTGTCACAGTGTTATAAAACATTTATTAACCGTTAACTGTTCCACAAAGAACAGAGTCATATACATACATATTACATGTTGAAAGATCTTGTTAAACATCTTTAATGTTTAACTGCATATAAACATTAAAAACGGTTTAGATATATAAACATTAAAAACGGTTTAGAAGTAGGTGAGAAGGTGTAACCTTCCAGACACATACTGTTTTGTATCACAGATGACTGCGGAGTAAAAACTGATTTAACTAAGTTTAAGGTAAATCCAAAAAAACACTCACCATCAGTAACTTATATGGACGATGAATCAAATGAATGAACCAAAAAATGTATCGGAAGTATTTCAGGACAGCACGCCAAAATCTTAAACTTCCTGTCTCCGCCGCAGACATTTCAGGCAAGGCTCGTCTTCAGTGGTTACAGGCAAATAAACTTAGACTCAGAATCTAAGTTAAAGGTCCAATATGTCAGATATTTACTGAGTGAAATGATAAAGTGAGCTTACTATATGATCAGACATTAAGAAAACATACTATGTTGAAGTGCTGGCTTCTCTGACAACAATGCAGCAGCCAGTATGTCCTCCTTCTAACTTTAGATTCTGCTCCTGAATGCTCTGGATTTGTTTGGACCAGAGAAGGTAGGCGGTTTTAAGGCACCCCCACATGGCCGTTTTGGACGCCCCTCGGTTTGCCAGATATGAGAGCAGTTATCAGGTCAAACCAACAGGTGTTGCAGTGATGGAAGTGGGCAAGAGAAGTGGTTCAGACAGAAGTGATTGTACCCGACCTAAAAAATGTTTCTAATAAGCTCCACGAGCAGAAACGTGCTCAAACTAGGATAAATATTGGAGATGCTTTTGAAAAATGGAGAGAGGTTAGAACACAGAAAGGTTTACAGACCCATGCAGAGCTGGATAAACACTGAAGCTTCAGTGTCCACAACATGGCAACCTGCGTGAGCATGGACTCTAGAGAGGAGGGGGGAGACAGCGCCCTTCAATGTTTTGAATTTGGACTGCAGTATCTGTTTTAAACTCTAGGTGTCAGAGTTACATACTGATCCTTTAATATTATTTTCAAAGTTTTAAGAAAATAAAATAAAAAATCTAACAGACACGTTATTTATTAAAGGTGTTCATTAGAATCTTGTTTGGAATCTAGTTTTGTTTTTCATCATTTTTTTACATTGTGTTAAAACCGTCTATGTGAATTTAAGGTGCTGTCAGCTAAAACAGCTGGTTGATCTGAAATACTAACACCTGTCTGCTTCTTCCCCCACCAGGTAAACAGCGTATCAGCCAGAGAGCAGCTGGCTCAGAGCATCAGGGATCTGACGGCTGCGTTGGCCGAGCGCCACGCTTCGCTTACCCAGGCTCTGGAGGCAGCGCGGCAGAAACGAGGCGAGGCGTTAGCTGCTCAAGTGGCAGAACGGCGGGGCCTGATGGAACACGCGGGGCTCATGGCGTTTACCCAGGAGCTTCTGAAGGAAACAGACCAGCCCTGTTTTGTACAGGCTGCTCGCCAGACTCATAACAGGTTTCACATTTGTTTTTTGTCTCTGGCATCGCTCTTTGTCTTGATGGAACAGACTTTGTTTTGGTCTATTATGGGACGAGAGATTGTTCTCACACTTCACATTTCTACAGAAACCAAATAGAAAAATAAGTCATCTGTCTCTTTATGCCTTGATGGAACAAGTGAAAAGTCACTAAAAGATCAAGATCATCTAAAAAGTGAAAACTTGATTTGCTCTTAGCAGGTGAATCTGACTGAAAGATGCTATTTCTAAATAATCGTCCCTTTAATGTTTACTGTGTTGTCCCCCCCCCCCCCCAAATCTCTCCCCACATTTCCTCTCTTCAGCTGTCCTGTCCAATAAAGGCAAAAAGCCTAAATAAAAATAAAAAGTTAACTTCCTAGCTACATCTGAGCCACGGCTGCCCCCAAAAGGCTACTCCCCTACTGTCCAAAAACCTTTAAAAACACATCAGTGAGCCTCGAGCTTAAACTTGGCAACATATGCCTTCATTAAGAGAAATATGGGCAAGGCAGTTTGTTAAGAGTCAGCGTGCAGTGCATCGTCCTGCTCCTATATTCACACTAGTGCGAGAATTGTGAACTAATTAATAGCTGCACCAGGAATGTAAAAACTGCAGTAAGAAAAGTACAGCATGACAGCAGCCTTATCTTATTGCTCTCTCTCCATCAATCTCTCTCAGTGGGAGTATAAAGAAAACATTGGTCCTCCCTCACTCCTCTAACAGTGCGCTCTCTGTTTTCCTCTGCACCAGGTTGAGCAAGGGGATTGAGAATCTGCAGCATTTCACTCTGGCTGCTGATCCATCCTTCAGACACTTCCAGCTGGACGTCTCCAAAGAACTCAAACTCCTGACAGATTTGAACTTCATCCAGGGTGAGAGAGGAAAATGGTGGGATGGGTGGTGGTGGTGGTGGTGGTAGTGGGGAAGAAAACATGATAAAAAAACAAGAAGAAGTAAAGGGACAAGAAGATATGAGCTTTTTGATGACTGTCCGATCTCCGTTATACAATAGGCTGTAATTTAAGTAGACAATAACCATCATGACAGCTGTTACCATCTTGTGTTTTTGGGGCAACACCTAACAATATCTGAACAACAGGACAGATTCATCTCACAGGCAGCCATGACCTTAGCAGAACCTGCTTTATTATCAATTTTACTCTAAATGGAGCCTTCATTTTCAATAGTACTGCCTGATGTGCTGATCAAAATCCACTGATTGACAAAACTGAAATAATTTTTAAAGTGTTTACTTTGTTAGTGACCCCACTAAGAGGTAGGGTCACTTTCTCCACCATTTCTATGCGATCAGGCTCTCTGACTTACTGACGCAGTCACCCCCTGCTGGCCAATAGTTAGAATACAGAAGATTACAATTCAGGTTTATTGCATTGCTGCATTGGTCTCACTCTTGACGCTCTTGTAGCTATATTAACCTATTTTAAAGAATGTTCATATGATAAAAAGAAGTAAAGCTACAATGAACTTTAGTAAGGGAGGAGATGGCAGTACAATTATTTTTAACTTCTAGAGTTGCCTAATACTTATAAACCAATAACAGCTCCCCAGGCTCCAGTGATCGATACCCAGCGTACCCTGGCCTACGACCAGCTCTTCCTGTGCTGGCGACTGCCCCCAGAGTCCGCCCCTGCCTGGCACTTCTCCGTCGAGTACCGCCGTCGCGGTGTGGTACCAGGAGGTGCGTCTAGAGGCGGGATTAGAGGAGGATTGTCGGCCGCCCGCTGGGGCTGGCAGCGCATGGATGAAGTGACTGGGAGCAGCGCTGTGATTGACAGGCTGGAGATGGACAGCGTGTATGTGCTGCGGGTGAGAGGCTGCAACAAGGCGGGCTACGGGGAGTATAGTGAGGAGGTGTACCTGCACACCCCACCTGCACCAGGTGAGACACAAGGGGTGGTAAATAATCCTGATTAATGAGTAGAGACCTTCACTTTGTCTCAGGGATAATCCCCAATTGTTGGGTTACGCTCACAACTCAGTTAAATCTTTTATAAATCTTATTCACACGTCTTTCAATTTCCTTTATTTAAGACTAAAAAAAGGAGGTTGCCCTCGTTGTACAGAAAAATGTACGGATAAAAGAAACCAAAAAGGCATACTGAGGGGAGCTGGTTCAGAATCAATGTGTCTATTTGTCCAAGATGAATGTGTCAGTCACGTAACAGTGTGTTGTAAATAATTTTGTCATTTATTTTTGTTAAATCTGAATATTTCCTTTGTTAAGGAATGTAATGTCAATGATTCACCAAGCCAAATACCCAAATAGTCATACACTGTGATGACTATTCAGTGTGGATGAATAATCTAAATACTACCAAGGCCCAGAACTGATCCTTGCGGAACACATTTTGTTTATGTCAAAAACTCTGACTTGATATTTACAGCCTTGACACATCAGAATGTATCAGACAAGTAATACTGGAAACATTTTCATGCAAAGGAGTTAAACCCAATATTACAGAGAGCCCAATGAGAAGAGCATGATCAGCTATATGAAACGGTTTTGATTAAAAACAGAAGTACAATTCTTCTTCTTGTCCACGTTTAACATGAGATGTGTCAAAATGTATCCATAAAAAAATAATTTGAATAAGGTGTGTTGGTTTCAATTCATACAATGAAATGCTTTTATTCATGTGATGGACATCAAACAATGGTAATTGAACTTGTTTTGTTATTTTGTAAACTATACCCAGACCTATTATATTCCAAGATCTCCGTATCACCGTGGTTACAGTCAGAACAGATGACAAAACTATGAAAATCAGACTCTACATGCAGGAAAGTCATACAAACATTTTGTGTGCTGCAAAAGAAAATCTTAAAGGTTTGTCCTTGAGCTACAAAAAGAAATGTCTTCTGGTATTGTCCTCTTAAAAAAAATTTCTACTTTGGTTAATGATTAATAGCCACTACTATCAGTGTTACGCGTATGACAGCTACTTAATAACACAGCAGGCTGCTGACCATTCATCTCCTCACACCTTCTATTTTCTTTATTAGACACAATTCAAGCATTAGGATGGTTGCCATTGTAAGCACTTAATAATTCATTCTTTGTTCCTTTTTTTCCCATACCCATCTTCTTTTTTTTCTAAATTATTTCATCTCTTCTTCCACTTTTAACACACATTCACATTCGTCCCCTTTAATTCTGCATCTATCTCTCATCTTTTATTCCCATTTCACAGCTTTGTACTTGTCATCCTCTTCTGCGCTACTTCAACGCTGCCAACCTCCATGCCTCCTGCAGAACGTAAGACGTGCATTCATAAGTCTTGATCACCTCTCTGTGCCTCCATAGTACATACTAATCCCTTCTCTTTTTCTTTTGTGGTCATCCCCATGCATCTGCTGTTCTTTCCACTCCACATCTAGACACCCATGACCCCTCTGCCTCCCACTCTTTAATGAGATCTGTCCGAGTGATGATGAGGTTTGCATTTGTTAAGACATGAGGCTTAACAACATGGATCGGACTCTGATCCAGGGCTTTAAATGTTCCAGTTCAGTGATTGGTGGATTCCTTGTGTCCATGTAGGCTTTTTTTTTTCCTGCTCTTACGTACTGTATGTTCTCCCTGTAAAATGAACTTCCTTTGGAAAAAAAAATCTGCATTCCCCACAGACAGAGCTTCTTTGTGATACCTTCTGTATTTTTATCCCTGAGTCATCAGTTTATGGATCGGTGTCCCTTACTTTATGCCAGTGCTGGTGGGAGGAAGTGCATGCCAGCTCTCTGTTCTCCCTAGTCTCTCCTCTCTATTTGTATTCTCCTCGTTTCTCTCGTCCCCGATGCTTTCTGACTGTAAAACTGCTGCCTCCCAAACTTCTCCTTTTCGCTTCTGAAAACCCTAATATACATCTTCTTTGAATGCGCCCGTCTCTTTGTCTCCCCTCACATCTGCTTCTTCTCCTTCCCCCTTTCTCTGCTGTTCTCTTCTCTTCTCCTCACAGTGTTAAACTTCTACCTGGACTCTCGCTGGGGTCTCCACGCAGACCGGCTGGTGGTCAGTAAAGAGCAGCGCTGTGCTCGTAGCGTGCCCGGCCTCTCTTTGCTGCAGGCCGCCGACCACGCCCTCACTTCCTGTCACCTGACCTCAGACCTCCTTGTAGGGGATGTGGCTATTACACAAGGAAGGCACTACTGGGCATGCTCGGTGGAGCCAGGCTCTTACCTTGTGAAGGTGAGAACATTCTTGTTATATTTCTTATGTGCTGACTAATACATTCTGTCAGTGCCTGCAGTATGATGTCCAGTTGTAACATTAAAAAAAAAAGGTACAAGGGTGTGATCTTTCCAGAATTTTACAGTCGATATCTATCGACCTATTTTACTGGACTTGGTAGGTTTGGTTTTGACTTAGTCTTTAGACTAAATTATTACAGATGTAAGACTTCTGTCCTAATTATTTATTATCCCTTGGGTTATATACAAAAACAGATGGGAGCATCCCATATACTAATTCTCATGTCTTTGCTTCACTCAAAATAAGTAAACAGGAAAACATGTGAACAACTAGGCTTTTTAAATATTTATTTTTGGGCTTTTTGTGCCTTTATTGGAGAGATAGGACAGTGGATAGAGAGAGAAACCAGGGAGAGAGAGAGAGTAGGGAAAGGAGCCACAGGTTGGATTTGAACCTGGGGCGCCCCTGTTGAGGACTATAGCCTCCATATATGGGACGCGCTCACTAACCACTGCGCCACCAGCACCCTGTGAACAAGAAGGCTTCATGCATGTAAAGATTTTCTACATGAGGAATGTCTAATTTATTACAAATGATGTGTTTTTTTGGTGTTTTAAAGGTTGGCGTTGGTTTGGAATCTAAACTGCAGGAGTGGTTTCACCTACCACAAGACATGGCGAGTCCACGGTGAGTAACTGAACAACTGGTGGAAAAATAAAAGAAATAGCAGTGTGTTAGTAGAGGAAAGTCACAAGGAAGTCATGTACATTATTGAGAGTTTGCCTTTCTGTACTCTGCAAGCTTACATACTTTTTTGTATGCATGTTTAAACCCTATTTCTACACTTAATTTGAATGGAAATGTACTTTCTTTAAATATATACATTTGATTTGCTCTGGTTTTTTGCATTTTGATTTTACATTTATTTTAAAGGGTGCACGGGTGGTTGGATATATTTTTGTAAACTTATAAAAAGTAGTGTTAAGTTGGAGCTCATCAGGTGTCTATAATATCTGCACTGCCTGTTATTTAATGTCTGTTTTTTTGATAATTATTTTATTTTATTTTTTATATTCAGGTCTAATTACAGATTTTTTTTCCCTCAACTGTTTATAGGTTCTTGTTTAAATGTCACATATATTTTTTATCCCTGCACAGGTTATGTACATTTCTTGTATAAGTCTATTTTTAATTGCACAGTTTAAGTTTGATTCATCTAGGGGGATTCTTTAAATCTTTTTTTTGGGTTAATATATATGCATGGGAGGGGGGCGTCGGTTTTGTGGTTAATTTGTAACAAATGTTTCATGTCATGTACGTCTTTATAACCTGCTACTGGATGCTTTGAATTTCCCTCGGGATCAATAAAGTATTTATTTATCTATAAGTTGTCAGATCTCACACTTTCATTTCACAATGTGGCTTTACTTGACTGAAGGTTCAAAATGAATCCATTAAAATAAGGAAAGCTAAGTAAGGAGATGACTCATCTATAACTGTGTTCATGCTCTTTTTTTTTCAAACTGTCCTCTCTCCCTAGCTATGATCCAGACAGCGGCCATGACAGTGGAGCAGAAGACGCTCTGGACTCTGCTCCACCTTTCTGCTTCCTCACTATGGGGATGGGGAAGATCTACCTGCCCCAGCACAGCTACCACCACAACAACAATAACCACGGCAACGGTGTCAGAGACCCCATCAGCAACGGCCCCTCCTCGCCTACAGGCGTCACCTACCCGCTGCCGCCCAGGCTAGGCGTGTGCCTTGACTTTGAGAAGGGTCGGGTCACTTTTTACGACGCCCACTCTCTGCGACCTTTGTGGGAAGGTCACGTGGATTGCTCCGGCCCCGTGTGTCCTGCTTTCTGTTTTATCGGTGGAGGGGCGCTACAGCTACAGGAGCTGGTAGCCAATCGCAACGCAGATCAGACCCCGGTAAGGAGGGTAACCATCCAACCACGGGCCTCTAATTTGAATAACAACTGATCGGAGTTAATTTGGTAATTTGGAATGTAATTGGTAATTGTGATGTATTTACTCAGCTAGAGCGAAAAGTTAGATATCTCAGCGATTTTCTTTTCTATTTCATTTTCTTTGTACAAGAAAATGTTTCTATAGCAACAAATATGCAATGTAATTAAGTTTTTTTATATTTTTGTTATATGCAGTTTGGCCAGAATTTATTGCTTTGTGCCTGGTATATCCAGCACTTTATATGTAATTATATCTTTGACGCTTGCACTTGTAGCCAGGCTAAATCGCTTACATTTATAAAGCTAATGTAGATTCAGCACCAGACAATGTTGTCTTTCATGTAGAAGCTTTCTGTCGTTTCATGTCCTTAATGTTAAAGCTTTACATCTCTTAAGTTTTAAAAAATGTGAACATTATGTGAGAAAAAAAGAAAAAAGAAGAGGCCTCAACTATTTAAATCTTTCTATATGAGAACACAGATTCCTTTGCTGTTGGTGAACACTTTTCTGTGATTAACGCGTTACGATCCCGACCAAAGTTATTGTTTTTCTGGGATGTAAATGCGGTAAATTAGAGGTAGAGAGGAACAATGAGGCAATACTGTAATTACAGGCTCCAATTATACCTCTGCTGCACAGCTAATCACTAGTTTCGGCAGCTCTGTTTGTGCTACTTTGTATTTCAAATACAAGAGTCTGCTGGCTGTGTGTGTGGGTTTGAGTGTGTGTGTGTGTTTACTTTCCTCCGTGCATGAGTACGTGTGTGGTTTGACTGATAACAGCATTGACTCGTTGGCTGTCAGTAAAAGGTTGTTTCCTCTCGCAAACAGTAGTTTTTTTTGGTTTATTTTAACCTCGCTTGATTGTAAGTTAATGAGCAACGCTTGTAATGAAACGATTAGCAGAGTAGATTCATGTAAACTTCACCTGCTGGCAGAATGTTTGCAAAAGAAAAGTGGATTTAGGAAATGAGCTGAATAAATGCAAATTGTTTAAATTACAATAAACACCTTCTGTTTCATTTTGTCCTCGTTTCTGTTTGAATTGTGCTTCTGCTCTGCTCGCTCAGAGCAACGTTCAATACTGCTGTTTCATCAGTAGGGGGCAGCAGTACATAGCAGAGCACCTCCTGGCTCTTCTTCACACTGCAGTTTTTGTAATGGGTAGAATTCTTATGTGGTGAATAGTTGGACCCATTTTCCACACAAATTGTCCTCCATTATGGGATGTTGGCAGGCACAGATTTTGAAGTGTGCCGTTAAAAATTGGAAAAACGGGAAAAAAATCGCCTCATTTCCAAGTCTTGTTCTTCAACTACAGATTTGCTTTGATGGATATTTGACTTTAGTTGATATTCAAAGTATATATCACCTGCCTTTGTTTTGTTATTAGGTTCCTAGTTAACAAAACTATTAAGTGTTTCTTTCACAGTGATCTTTTTCCTTTAACCACATATATCACTGAACGTTGGTTGCTGATAGCTTTGACAAAGGAAATTCTACTTGTATAGATCTTTATTGTCTGGCTTTTTTTTGTTAATAGGTTCCCAGTTTACCGTACAGCTTCAGTCTTCTGTTTTCAGTTTTCTTACAGAGATCTTTTTCTTTAACCATATATGTCTTCCTGCTCTGAGGTCACTGATAGCTATAAATAACTACTACAACAGCAGACACACTTTAACATATGTTGGCTGATCTAGACATCCATTATGAAGTGAAACTAGACAATTCATGCCAAGGTTTGAGCTCCACAGAAAAGTATTTACTGCCAAATGGTCTCTTATATGTTTCACGTTTGGATGTATTGGAACTATTAAATCAAACTCAAGTTTTTATCCAGAAGTGAAAGCTTCACACAGAAAAAGACAACCAATACCTATATACTCCTAAAGTCTCATTAACATCACACAGCATGAGGGCAAAGGACGCCATCTATTGGCTAATCACAATATTGAATCGAAAACAGACTTGACAGACAACTGCATACTCTTGCCCTTTCCAGCAGGAAATCATAGATTAATACAATTTCACGTGTATCAAAAGTCCTGCCCGACTAAGTGAGACTTTATCATCGAAACGCCTGGAGTGAGAATAATGAATAGTGATGACCATCTGCTTCTGATGGAGATATTAACACCCCACATGTGAAGGTACTTAGCATTCCATATGTAAATGTAATGTAAATAGCTGGAGTTCTACCTTTTATGAGCTTTAATATGAAAGTCCACATGTGTGTTTAATTGGACCCACATTCAAGGGGAAACTGTAAGGGGGATTGGGTTTGTTTCGACCACAAAGGGAAAATAAAAAAAGGAGTATTGAGAAAAAAATATATATTAAAGCACATGAAACAAGCCAAGATTCTTTTTATACGTCCTTATACACACAGATAAAAATACGACCTCCAAAGGGAGGTTTAACGCTAATCCCTCATGATATAGAAGAAGTGGAATTTACTGTAAAGCATGAACACAGCACCGCACCGCCCTGCCCAACCCCCTTGTGTTCGCTGCACCTCTCTTCTTTAGTCCAAATCTGTAACAGATTGGGTTTAGTCTGACTGGAGGTATGCAGCCACAACACCACATGTAGGGGTCTGCATAATCCCTCCGCTGAGTATTAAGCACACAGCATGGGCATTCTTCTAAAGACCTGGCAGGAATTAACCAATACATAATCTCCATGATCATCATTTAGTATAGTTCAGAAGGGAGAGGATGTGGGGGGTATATCATCAGAATTTATGTAGGATCTCGGAGCTAAAATGCAATCTGTGAGAGACAGCGTGTGGTACCATCTGGAGACCGCTATAGCACGGAGTCTGCAGGAATCCGCTAACCCGACCGTCTCTGACAACATAAAGCTAAACCACATGTTCACAAAAACCTGATTTGTTTTGTTGAACCTGATTTGTGGTTTCTATAGCCTGGAGTTGAATACGTTGTTTATGGGGGAACCTGCTGAATACTATTGTGCTGAGTCAAAACCATTATGTTGGAGCTTTGTGATGGAGGCCTGCAGTAGAAATTAAATGGGAGGAAGTTGAAGAAAGTAATGTGTTTGTGCTGAGATCTCAGTCACCTTCACTTTATTGCTGCGGGATTCAATTTGATCGTATACATCCATGAATTATTAATCTTCATAACTTCCTTATTACAATCACAACAGGTGAAGACTCGAGTTTTACTGATAACGCTGCCTGTCTCCATGTGGAACAGATTATTTCACACATGCACATAATTTGTTTCCATTATTTTGTTTGCTCTGCTTTTAGATTAAATAATGTCGCCTTCATATTACTCTCCACCACATGGCCACTGCTGAAGCATTTATGTTTCTCTTTGGCTTCCATCCATCCACCCATGAGACTGAATGGCATTAATAATATAAAACTTCCTGCTTTTATCCCATTGATAATCTGAAAAGAGGAAGAAAAAAAAGGGGGGGGGGGGGGGAATCAATCAGCTAAATGTTAGCTAAGAGGATTTGAGGGGCATAGCAGGGCCATCTTGCCTCACTATAATAAATGAGGGGTGACAGTAATGCTAGACTGAGCCCATATGGCCACATACTGTAACCCAGTGCACTGCTTTTGTGAAAGACGACACAGGGCTAATTCCTTTTATATTTACACCCCAGTGGCATGTCCTACTCTACTGGATTTGTGTACCGCACTTTTGTTTTCTCGGTTCTATGATGCTAGAGTATTATGTCATAATCTTGTAATTTATTACATGGTTGAATCTAAATACAGTGCACCAATGAGAAATAAGAGTGTCCCTCAACATCAAACGTAACATTACATGAGTAGTACTTGGAAAAAGGAGAACATTGATGCCACTGTAACAAATATACTGCTGCTGCCTGCAGCCCAGTACCCAATGTTTTCATTGCATTAAAGGACAATGTACAAGCGGTTAATCAATCATTATTTTCAATGATTCTCTCAATCTGATGCTTACCTCTCAGTTAAAGAGTTCTGACTCCAGGCAATGTTACACAGCCTTGCTGCAACTGAACAGTTATGACACAATGTTTTGGTGTCTTCGCTGATTGTGTAACCAGCACAGAGGTTTTTCTGGGAAATACTGAAATACATCATCCTGCTCAGCACCAACCAGCCGACTGACACAAAGACTAGCTCAACATAACCCAGATGATTCTGGATGTCAATGTCAGAAATATGTGGAACTCTAACACTGGAAGGGTTTAATAATAACATCCAGTTGACTTCAAAGGCTAATGCAGTCTTGACAACTACCAGAAATGTTTAGCAGACGAAAATGAAATGAAATGAAGCAGAACTTTGATTGACATCTGATTGTCAAGATTATGTTGGGCTGAGGCGCTGTAATCCATTCACAAAACACCTCGACTTTTGTACGTCCAAAATCGTTTGAATGTTTTGTTGTTTGAACGTTTTTACAACCTATTTATCAGATGTTCGGTTTTGGTCAAAATGTCTATCTATGTTAACTTACTGTTGGCTCAAACATTTGAGGTCGTTGGAACCAACTCATTATCAAAGTCAGTTTAAGTCAGTATTCTGTATGTTAAACTGACCTTGGCATAGAAGTTGTTCTGACATTTAATTAAAGTCATCTGATGTCACAACATTCATGCAGCCAAATTTCAATGTCAACAATGTAAGTGGCCAGCTGGGTAATGAAGCATTTAGCAGTTGGCTGACATGTCCCTGAGGAGAAGGTAGCAAAGCAAAGCAGAGTCCAAAGACTGTGAAAATTGGACTCATATTCATCCTGAAGCCAGAAACATGACTCCAAATGTAATATAAGAATATATTACAATATATAATATGCTTTTATTGCAGCAGAATGCAAACAAGCTAATGTTTGCCCAACTGTTAAGGTAAATGATAAGTCTATATAGTGTTCACAACTTGTCTCTGCTGCCCCAAAGTGGCTAAAACATGTGTTATTGCAGGTGTAACTACATTCTGAAACCAATAATGTTCGGATACTTTTCTATAGAAACAACGTCATTCAGCCAAAGTAACAGTTCACTGCTTGGAATCAATAAAATTCTGTCTTTTAAATTGCAAGTGTGAAGTGGACCAAACTATATAATGTAGCTTTTGGCCCTGAAGTGTAACTGTAAGTCTGGCATTGCTTCAAATATGTCTTTACAGTCTGTCTATAACCCAACAGCAAAGATATTATTGTTTCCATAAAACCGAGGTGTGGTATAGCATTTTAGTGGGACTAATGATACTAAATTCTTTGTAACAAATGGTGTGAGCAGGTGTGGGACCATTGCTCATGGGATTAGAAACCATGTTTTTTGGTTTAGCTTTTCACGTGATGTGACATATCCATTCAGTCTGCGTGTCAGTCAGGATGCAGCATATTTTGAGTGGTTTTCCCAGCGTGGTCAAACATGCTGAGTTGGACCTCAATAGCCCCACGCACAGTTAAAATTCCAGGTTAGAAAAGTGAAAGGCGAGTCAAATCAGTGTGTCAACAGGGGATCTGTAAACCACAGGTTTCCCGGACGGCTCTGTCGAGACCAGCTGTGCATACATCATAGCCTGCACGATCTGTGTGTTCAAGAAGGAAATAAAAGACAAGTAGAGTGAAAGACAGAAATCAGGAGAAAAACAAGACAGACATGTAACAACAGATACCCACAGACGTACACAGAATGTGCAGCGGGGGAGGGGGAGTTGGTATTTGATCTGTGAAAAAAGGAAAAACAGTCTATCCATCTCTCTGAAGTCTGACATCTCTGTGGAGCGATCTGTTACCGTGTCAATACTCAACAGCCCACCCTGGCCTCCCTGTCTGTCCCTCTTCACCTTCCAGATGCTCACCCAGTGAAGGGGTAAAGGTTGGCAGGTGCCTGGGGGAGCAGCAAGGAGCCTCAGGGGTCAGATTTCTGAGAGGTCAAGCAGCCTCAGTCTTCAGGTTGATCGAGCGTGGTGTGTTTGTGTGTATGTGTTGGGGGGAAGACAATATGGTCTAGTGTCCAGAGCAGGAGAGCGACGGGACCACAGAGCAGCAGTTTCCCCTAATCAACTTCATTTACGGGCAATGACAGACAAGCCACGGCGCCCTGAGATGGCCACAATCAGCTTTCAGGGCATTACCCCACTGCCCATCACAAATCCATAATCCTTGAATCCTTGACCCATTGCATTTTCAAAGTAAAGTCACACTGTTGTCAACAAACGGCATGTGAGAACATACAGAACAATGATTGATATGTGTGTCTTTTCAGATGCAAACATGCACTTTATAATTAGTCTGTAGCATCAATCAACAGCATATTGATGTGCATATGGTTGACTGAACACGTGAATACTTGAGCCCTGAACACTGGACATCATTTGTTGAAGTAAAAAAAGGACATCGTCAACCTGATGGGAGACCCTTTTGGCAAGATTTTGGCGAGACTTAATGAGGTTATATATTACAATAACTTTATCAGGGTTCCCACTCTTTTCCAGAGATCATTTCCCAGGACATTTTCAGCGATGATCGAGCTGGTATGACAGTCCGTGATCATGCCACACCAATATTAAAGGTCCCATATTATGCTTTTTCTGGTTTTATATGCTCTTTAGTGTGTTTTCCAAGTGTCCTGTGCATGTTTAGGCACATCCATTTGCAAAAATTCAAAGTCCGCGTAAACGCGGCTTCTCCTACGTCCTCCTGTTAGCTGTAGCATTAGCTGCATGTAACGCTTGGTTCTAGCCCCCCTCGATAAAAATGTGTCAGTGCGACGTCATTGTCAGTGTGAGATCACTGATCTAAGCCCATTGGCTCGTTGTGGCAAGCCCAGCAGCTCATGTTGCACGGCAGTTAACTTCTGTAACACGCCCACGATATGCCGTAGCCTGCGGTAGCACAGTAGTGCTAAGGTGCTAATGTTTTTGCTCCCCGGCCCTCGGAGCCAGAGTGGCTGAGCGACTGACCAATTACGGCAGAGCCGACAGGCCGACCAATCAGCAGACTTGGCACACGTGGGGACTCTGAACGTGGGCACTTCAGAGCCTTAGAGAGAGAGTCAGAAGCGAGCCGGTGCATGGAGCGGCAGTACATGAAAACAGACACTTTTTTATAACTTTATCTATTGTGAACATACTTTAGTAGGTACATAGATTAAATATATATTTTTTCTATTTTTGTGAAGGATCTTTTCGCTCCATCCTCTAAATAAATATCCACTTTTGACACGAGGGGGAGGCGGAGCCATTACATTATCTATAGACTTCCATTCAATCTGCGTTGATGTAACAAATAGATACTTTTATTAACGTGTGGCGGTGAAAATGTCCAACTCTGTAGGAGTGTTGGAATCATTTTCCAGGACATTTGACTTTTTCTCTCATTTTCCAGGTGTTTATTAGATCAAATGAGTCAATATGGGTTCACAAAGTCTACCGCAAAATCAATTCATTATTGGCAACAGATATGTTTCCTGACGATGGAATGCAGCAGCATATAAAGATAGCAACCAGTTTGAACTCAGCTTTCCTAGACTGTTTCCGTTGCCGTTTCAACAACAGATCCATCAAAGGAAAACAATGCAGAGAGTGGTGAAAACTACTGGACAGACTTCCCTATCTTCCTCCGATTACGATCCATTATGTGAACTGAAGAAGTGGTCAGCGTGCTCCAGTCTAGACATGCGGCCCTACATCATCCTGCCCTGAGCTGAGAGCACAGCACTGACCCACATTAATACATTTATAATCAATACCTCCCCAGGTCCTGTGTGCAGACTCGCCTATCAGATGTGGTAGGAAATGGTGCAGTCCAATTTAAAATTTGCCCAGGGGGGAACTTTCATAACCATGTGCCAATTAGTTCCACTGTCAATAATGCTAATGCTAAAGGACATTGTGTTCTAGAGGAGATGGGGAGGAGGGAGACATCATCAAGCTTATGCCCGTTGTTCATTGTTAATGGCTGTTACACTGACAAGAAGCATTGCATCAGACACACACACACACACACACACACACACATATCGTGGGCCGTGGATGTGGTAGAGGGGGTTGTGTTATGGGGCAGAATTACAAAACCCATGAAGATAATAAGTGATGACGTCTTCTAAAGGTCAACAAACAAAGCACTAGTGGGACAAACACAGGCTGTGTGATGAGATTCATTAGGACAGCAGTAAGAGCGTGGAGAGGGAGAGAAAGAGGGGATGAAGAGGGTAGGGGGTTTTCCTCCTCCTCCTCTGTGGCCTTCACAGCAGCAGCTGAAACAGGTGTGTGTCTTTACTCAGGGCACCGAGGGCAACACACAAGTGTTTCTCTCACATGGTTTAGACCGGTCACACTTGACCACACGCTGACCTTAAACCCACTTGAGTTGCACAAACTTCATTAAGTAGGCCCTAAGTAGCACAGGGGTCTCACAACTATTATGACAAGCAATTTTATCCACTCTCTCTCTCTGAGTCCATGTAGGGTCTTGTCTCAAGGATGTTAGGAGCGCTCTGTTTATCAACTTCTAAACTTTCAGCAGCCTCCCTTTTTTAAATTCAGGATGTTGATGAGCTGTCTCGCAACTGGTTCCCCACCCCCAAAAGATTTTGCCACACCTGTCTGAGGAATCTCCTACGCGTTAAGAGTCAACCCACATGGGACGCTGTTATGTTGTGTGCCCCATGCAGAGAGGCTTTGCAGTGGCTGTGGGTTCAAATCCAACCTTTGCCCTTTGCTGCATGTCATCCCCCACACTCTCTCTCTTCCCAATGTTTCCCGTCTCTCTCCAGCTTTCCTATCCAATAAAGGCAAACACCTGACACTTCTTTTGGTCTTAATATATATAAACTTCATGACTTGAGAACAGAAAGACAATTTCATGTTTTGATGTGACAAAAGGAGTAGACGATGGCAGAGAGAAATGCCAGACATCATGCAGAATGGACACATTTAATTATGCTAATATTAGGTTAGCGTAGCATCAGCTCCATGAAGAAGAAACTTTTTACACAACTTGGTGTGTCACTACTATACTCAACATCCAGAGCTGTGGGGGCGCTGGTGGTGCGGTGGTTGTGAGCGTGCCCCATGTGTGGAGTCTGTAGTCCTCCAAGCGGGCACCCGCAGGTTCAAATCCAACTTTCCCTACTCTCTCTATCTCCCTGATTTCCTAATCTATCCACTGTCCTGTCCCTCCAATAAAGGCACAAAAAAAAAAAAAAAAGATTCAGAGCTGTGATAAAATTCATCGGATTTGATTTAATATCTTTTAAGACTTGTCTTCTTAGTTGAGCAGAAAAAGTGCAATGAGAAGTCAGTCATTATTTCATTTATGCTTGATGAAGACATAATAAAGTTAAAACCATAAAAAAATCAATGGCATAAAGGAAAGAATTGCTAAATATATATATATCTCTATCTCTCTCTCTCTCTCTCTCTTTCTCTCTCTCTCTCTGTATATATATATATCTATATATATATATATCTTTCGTCAGTGGGATCTGGCATAGATATGTGTAGCTGGACATAAGGCCTGAATTTGACTCGTCCAAAAGGACTTCAAAAAAGCTACCCTCTCATTGCATTTCTCAAATCAACCAAATCTGTTACTCATTATTTTAAGTAAAGAAATGGACCATTCTGTTTCAAAACCGATGCTTTCTTTTTCCCCTGAATGTTGTGATTTAACAGATTTTGACAAGATCAAGGCATTTCAGAGGTTGCCTCATCCCTAACCCACTCCTCATAGTTTTTCTGATTTATCTGGTATTTAGCTGCCAGGTACAATTGATTCAGTTTGATTCTTTCCAGGACTTTAGCGTGAAAGATTTCAGCTGGATTTACTTGGTTAACCTCTCCCAGCTCAGGATGAGTATCAGTTCCTTCCCAACTCTTCCACCAACAGTGAAACATGTATGACCTGGACACTTGGAGTTTCAGTCACTCGTTCCTTTACCCAGAACACATCTACACACACATCTAATGGCAACATTACACACGGCTACGGTCTCCAGCTCAGGAAACAGAGGGTTCCTGTTTTTCAGTCCAAGCTCTATTGTTATTTTAAACAGCCTTTTGACAGTACACACTCGCTCGCTCTCGCTCTCTCTCTCTCTCTCCTGCTGTCTGATTTTCGCTCCAGCTCTTGCCTAACACACTTGAGATATTACACAATTATTATCTCGCCAAATCTTGATCCCCATATAGCTCTTTACTGGCACACATCCTTATCTGGACCTTTCATTCTGCTAATATTAACAAAGCCGGAGAGATAGAGTCAACACAACTCTCCATTACCACTTTTCCTCTTGTATCTCTGCCTCTTATCTTTGCTCTCTGTACAGAGTCACTCTCATTCCTGCTCTTCGGGATCAACTATCTCGTCTTCCATCTCTCTGCCTCTTCATGTGTTTTTTATTATTATTCACTGCAAGACTCACTCTTCCTTGTGGGAACCAAGGTGCTGCATGCAGTCTGCTGCACAGTCCAAGGTGTTAGGGGGATTGTAGAAAAGTCTGGATAAGCAACAGCTGGATTTAATGCACCGTTAAGGTCATCGGTTGTTCAGGCTGCACCTGCAAATCCCCTGATTTCAGCCCCCCCCCCCCCCCCCCCCATCTAAATCTCTCTCTCTCCCCCTTGTCTGTTGTCTCCCCTCCTGCCTCCCTTCTTTTCTCTGTACCCTCTCCTCTTTCCTCCACATTCTTCATCACCCTTTCTTGTCCCTCTCAGCTTTCACCCCCTTACCTTACCGTTAACCCCACCCCCCTCCCTCTCTTTTTAGTCCTTTATCCAAAGTAACAGCATCAACCCTTTCTTATACTTTGGTTCTTTCTTATACTCTGGTTCCTTGCATCTCCGTTTTAGAATCCCACTTTGAAAGTATCCTTCTTCCCTCTCTATCTCTCGTCTCTCTCTCTCTCTCTCTTTCCTCTCTTGTTTCACTGCCCCTCCCGCTTGCAGGCTGTTGTGTTGTGTCTGCCAGGCCTTCTCGGCTCGAGCACAGGTTTCCTGAGTACTGGAACGGAACAGGAGCTGGCAGGGCGATACACTGAGAAAAGCCAGCACGACTGTTCCCACTGAGTGTCACACACGCTCACACTGCTGCTCATACCGATGCAACACAGACAAGAGACAGCTCATACTATGATGTATACAATGATGCTGCAATGGCATGGGTAATCCCAGTTTACTGTATCAATGCAAAGGAGTAACCTGACACAGTTTCATACGTGTTATAATGTGGCTTTTTAAAGATGTTTTTAACTTGTTTGTGGCTCCACCTCTTATGGTATCATTTTACCTTTGTTTACCTTTCACCTTTTTGTTTTCAGACTGTTCAACAGTACCACCACCTGACTCTAATAATGTTCACAATCACAATCAGTAATTCTACACACTGTGTGTGTTTTCTTAATAAAAACTGTCCTCTGTCTTTCCACAAGTGAAAGTGTTTATAGTATATGCCTAGTATTATTTTATCTCTATTGTAATTTCTTGCTTTATTTAATATGTTTGTTTTTTTAACTTTTTGCTATTTTTACTAATTATACTACTGTTTTTGAGCTGTTGTAACAAAGAAATTTCCCCCAATGGGCGATCAATAAAGTTTATCTTTAGCTTTACACATAGGCACATAGGCTACAGTTGAACAGTAATGGCACAAGGGAATTATTCCAGGTATAGCTATGAGGGTTCAGGTGCAATAACAAACATTAACAAATTGGACTTCTTCTAAAGCCAAATGAGATACACTCATCCCAGGTTGGCTATAACATTGAAACTCGTGCTACTAAATGTACAATTTAATTATGTATGCTCTGAAAGGGAAAATCAAATGCATTAAAAATGTAGGCAATACAGCAAGCACTCTACCAAATACAATCCATATGCTGGTCAACACAAAAAGCATTTGTGAGTTTACAGCAAAAAAAGGAGCTGTGACTGAAACTCACAGTAGTCTGTAAGAGTTCATCTGACGTTACCATGGAAACAGCAACACACAAATCGCTAGCTATCAGATTTCTTCCACTTTAGCTAACGTTAGCTCTCAGAAAACAGCACAAGACGGAAGTAGCAAACTACTAGCTCACGACGCAAACTTTATTAATGTTCGTTCAGAGTGTCCTCTTCCCCACCGTCCTGTCCTTCTCTTCATCCATATTGTTCACCATACGTTGAAACGTGTCTGTGTCCACTCCGTTAGCAGTTAGCATCTTTGTTTAATTTAATTAGGAGTGTGTGATAATAATCCACCAACGCTATTCACTCTCCCTTTCTTATTCAAAATAACTGGGTTAATAATAAGCTGATAGTCACGGATTTATTGTACTTCATTGGTTAGATTTGAACCTAGCCTACTACTGGACTAGTAAAGTATGTTATTGTTGACCAACAGGTTCAACCTAACTTGCTTAGAAACAACCAAACACCTGCACAGGTAGAAAGGATATCGGTCATCATCACTTGCGTCACTTCTGCGTCCAAACTTAAATTAAAATATTTTGTAATTTATTTAAATAAATGTAGGCCCACATATATGCTATCCTAATGAATTAATCACAGTTTTCTTTTCTTTGTGCTTCTTCACGGCTTCTTTCTCTACATTGTTGAACGTTGAATCTCTTTGGTTTTAATTGCTTCTGTGAATGAAAAGATATTCCCTCTGCTGGGGACAGTTTCATTATTTTCTGAGATTGTACAGATTTAATTATTAAAAGCTTAATAAAGCATTGCCTGGATTGCATATTAATCAATAATGAAAGTAGCCATTAGTATAGCGCCTTGTGCTGCAGGTCCTTTTAAGGATAATCCAATAGGCCTATTATAAATGTGGACAGACATTAAACCAGTGAATGTATTACACGTTTCACAAACCCTTTAAAGGAAAAAGATAACATAAAAACATAAACACAAAGAATTTAACTGTTTTCCAGTTTTTGGTATAACAGTCTCTATAAACAGAAGAAACAGTCTGCACCCCGAGCATTGAAATCATCACTTAAACTATTAACACTGGTGAAGACAAACATAAACACCGATGTCCTAAGAATAACCCTCCATTTTCCCCCAAAGAATGATGTTTATTTCTCGGTGGCTCTTTGGTGTGTCCCTCTCCCCATCTGAGTGAATGATGTTTATATCTCCCACCCCTCCTGATTTCACCCTGGAGACGTCTGTGCCCTCTGCACCTGGACAGTTCACCGCCAAGAATGAACAGACATTCCCCTTAGCACCTAAAGACACACTGAGATCAAACACCACTATATGCTCCCGGCGGCCCCTAATGAAATTGTTGTTGAATTCCTTGCTTCGGAACGACATTAGTATTTATAGATAGCTTTCAGCTCTTGCTAATGGTTATCTACTTTTCTAAATGGCTTTTCTAAATTAAGAGGATGACACAGAGAAACTGTTAGAGGTCTAATGTGTGCTAAAAGCCTGACTGGAGGCCTCATTAAAGACTCACTGAAACAAATTGTTTTCTCTCTCAGAGCTGACAGGGTACTGGTGTTGATAATATGTCAGACACAGTCCAGGGCAGTGTTTAAATGAAAATCACAGACAGTGACAGCATTGAGATTTATTGAGAAGAATTATAGACTGGTGGAAATGTGGTAATTTATCTTCTGGCTATCCCTCTTTCACCTGTTGTGTCTCACTGACCTATAGAACAATCGTAATTACATAGTGTATGCCAATGTAGGATATGCGTAAACATAAACTCCTTTATGCACCTGTATGAGGTTTATGGACAGACGTTCTCATCTTCAGCTGCGGGTATAAAGTAATCACATGATTATATGGTACATGTGTATTGTAAAAGCAATTACACTGTCCTACATTTCATTTCTTTTATTGTATGCTGTTTTTATCCATCGTTGTTTTGTAAATGTTGATTGTTGTACAGTGTCCTTGTGTGTCTTGAAAGGTGCTTATAAATCAAATTGATTATTATTATTATTATTATTATTATTAAAAGGTAAGTATGTGCCACACTCATATAAATGGATGGTATATAGGCTTAACCTTTATCTGAGTATGAAATCAATTAAACAAAAAAATCTAAACTAATTAAGAACACATAAACAGCTAGGATTCATTACTGGAACATTATTGGATTTATTATTTTAAAATAAAAGTATGTAAATAAATAACATAAAAATACTAATAAATAAATAAAAGCAATCTAAATCTTATCTTAAAAATATTTGTTTTAAAGTTATTTTTTTCTTTCAACCAAAAATAAAAGATTCCCCATGCTAGCACTTAGAACACAGAATCAACTACGTTTCCCATAAGGCTTTACGGCTCGCTACGTCATACATCTGCGCTGAGCTGAGGTGGCGTTAGAGAAGAGGTAAACAAATTGGACCATCTTCTTTGACTGATTATTGAAACAAAACGCTATTCAGTCATTTTTTTGGTTTTATTATATTGAAGCCTTTTTAATACTCGTGTCTGTTGTTGTCGCTTCCTATCTGCTGTTTGTTTTCTTCGTTTGTTGTAGCTTGGAAGTTAACAAAATGCTACTCTCAGGTGCTAATGCTAAGGTAATGGAATGGTTTTAACCGTTTCTCTTGCAGGTTGTGTCCCGGCTGCTCACCTGAAAGTCCCCTCATCATCTCTCATTATGACTAAACTTGTGGAGTGGCTGTTCGGTGTGTCGCTGGTGGGCGCAGTGTGGGCTCTGGTCTCTTTCGACCTGTTGGACCTGAGCCTGCCGCAGACTTACAGGGAGGCTGCCTGGCCGATGCCTCTGTACCTGCTGGTTTCATTTGGCTGCTACTCCTTGGCCACGGTGGGATACAGGGTGGCCACCTTCAATGACTGTGACGACGCAGCGAAAGAGCTGCAGGAGCAAATAAAGGAAGCCAAAGAGGACTTGAGAAAAAAAGGATTGAAGATGTAGAACTTTAGAAAGGCTCGTAGAGACTGAAAAGGGATACTCAGACCATTTCATCACAACCAAGTGTCTGCAGTTGCAATGTTTGAGTTACTCAAAATTGTCTCTCTTTTTGTAAAATGTGTTGGGTGAGATTGCACTCTGATCAGACATGATATGAACATCCCTCATCTTCACAACAGTCTTTTAATTTCTGGTCTTTTAGATTAGATATCGATCAGCTATGCTTCAGGGATTCAGAAAGTAATAGACTCATGGGAGGATTGTATTGGTTACACATAAATGACAATGACAACACATCAGATTTCATTCAAAATGTAATAGCTATTGATAGCGTTCTCACCATTTGAAGACCTCTTTTTATATAGTTACTGAATGACATTAAACATCAGTCGCAGGTGGTTTTACTCATGTGTACACATTAAACAAAGTAAAAGATGATAACAGCCAAACACATGGATCCTTGAAACACTTACATGCTCGATTACCATCTTTATCTGGTTGCCAAAAGATCAAACTGGAATCTGACTCGAGTCAGCTGGGAATACTCAAACGCTTTCAATATGTGTCATCTTCAACTACACAGTGCAGACTTTGTTGTGTGTCTGGAGATTGTTGCGTGTCAGAATAGATGGACTAGATTTAATCTGTAAAGAATTGTACATTCCATTGTCCAATTTAATTTGTGCCCCGTGGCTATTGCTAGGACTTTATTAAATTGGAGTATATTTTCTTCAGGTTTTCCGTCTATGAGTGTGTGTGTTTCTGTGGGTCAGGGGCTCACAGGACCTGAAACTATGCAAGTATTGTAGTGAATTCTTGCATGTATGACACATTCCTTGCCCAAGGGCTTATTATCAACTTCTCAATGCCGCCCTCTGTGCAAGGGGCAAATCTTTTTCGTCCCATTTTGCAGTTAATGACATGCAATGTGCTGTGAAGCATTTTCTTTCCTTTCGCCCACAGAGGTTTGTTCCAATCAGACAACGTAAGCTAAGGATGTAGTTCTAAAGTGATCTGATGTTGGCAATTTTTTCTTCTCTTGCTGTAACTTTTAAAAGGCTGCCTGTGCTCATTTTCCAGTGAATCCCTGCTGTGCATAAACAAAGCATAGCCAGGCTGAAGGCATCATTACAGGGTTTCAAAAGCTCCCATAACTTTAGAACAAATGCAAAAGAGTCAACACTTCTCTGTGTGCAAGCTCTCTGCCTGTTGTGCTGTTTGGCTGCAGCCCCATCTTGCCTCGCAACACCCCCCCTCCCCCTCCCTCCTTCCCTCCCTCCCTCCCTCCATGAATGTCTGCAAGCTGTTGCAAGAGCAGACTGGATAAAAGGCAACCTGCTATTTACCAGAAACTCTCTTACTTTGGCAATTAGACCAAAGCCTTTGCTTGGTAGGCAGTTGTGCTCTTACTCGTAGCCACATGTGAACTAGTTAATCACTTTTTCTTGTCCTTGTTCTTTCCAATACTTACTTTGAAGGCACCCATCTGTGCCGTCTTTTTTTTTTTACTGCAGGCTATCAGACAAAAATATCAGCTTCACTAAACATTTTATAGGCCATTTACCGTCTGTGTATATGAACAGTGTAAGCATCTTTGTGACTTTTCCCTTTTAATCCCTCGATTCAAACGTAGTGCATAAGCTTCTTCCCAGACTTAGCCCTGTTCTTTATTTACATGATTGCATGCAAGTCTAATCTGATGCACAGACAGAAATGTAAAAAAAAAGAAAGAAAAGAAGGTCCCATCACAAATGACCTTAATGACTTGAGCTGCTTTTTCCTTTTTAAAACCCTCCATATGAAGCAAGAGTGACCACCAGCAGCACCACCGCTGGATTTTGGTGAGTGTGTGGCAGTGTTCACAAAGGAGGAGACACTTGAGAAAGTACAGTTACTTGTAAATTGCACAGTAATCCTGTGTCCCCTACTATTAGTCTGAACACAACCTTTGTAAATGAGAAACCGTAATTTTCTTTTTCTGGCTTTTACGAGCTGCGGGAATCAAACCTGTACAGACTCTCTGATTTCATTATTAATCTTACATTTTATATAACGTTATCTTTAAAAGTGGCTTGACACTTTGGTCTAAAACGGACCTAAAGTTACCTGGAATAATGTAAAACCACAATTAAGTTTTAGTAGATATTATGCCAGGTTTATTATAGGGTAGGCTATAGGGTATAGAGTAGGCTATCTGAAATATTTATTATTTATTCATTCTCCAATCAAAAAGTTACTTATTGTGTACATTTGTTTAGATGCCAGCTATATAATCTCCCAGCGGTAACTTCAAAAAGGTCTTGAAAGAAAGTTTTCAAACAGTTTTCTGATTCCTGACTTTGAATGTGAGATGCATTCACAACTTTTCATAATTTCTGTCTTCAATAAGAAAGAATTTTGACAGAGGCTGATGTAATGAGGATAGATGCAGTAAGAGGGGTAAGACGTGGGGTTTTGCCCTCAATGTGGCCCCACTGAGACCATAAAAAGCCTTTCTTGAGACACTCAGTGACACTGCTGGGAGTGGATCCATCTTGTCAGACTGAAAAATGAAAGGTTATCATTTCGCTGCACTGAAAAGAGTTTTTTTCCCCCACCCACACATTTCACAGCAAAACCTCAAAACCATCCAGAGACGGACAGAGAAAGAGTGAAAGTTGGAGTTGGCAGTCGAGGCGGAGAGCTGAAGGGCGATGGAGATTTAACATATTTGATACAGAAACAGAAAAGAGTGATCTAGAGTAATGACAGGATGAGAGGCTGACATGAGGATGAATCACAACACGAGATACAAAGGTGGATTTACAGGGGCAGAACAAGAGAAGGGTGTCAGTGAGAATGAATTTTAAAAAAAGGAAAGTGACTAAGTGGCACAGACAGGAAACCAAAGCATGAGCTGGAACAAGACGGATGACCCTGGCAGTGGAGACGGCCGGGAAAGAGGAGACCACACCCCGACCGTCCTGCAATGGCAGGGGACCAAAATGTGCCGATTGGCCCACAGGCTCCGACTCACTCAGTATAACCAAGGAGTTTCCTTCCCATCGGCCAAGTCTGACCTTGCCGTCACCTAAAGCTTTTACAGGCTCTAAAACAGGACTCAAAGAAAAGAGCTTGGAAACATGCATTAAAAAAACATGTAATCCAAACATTTAGTGCACCAACACTGCATAAAAAAAATTGAATGAGGCTTAAATGTCAGTCATGGGTCAGCCTATTGTTCTTTGACTGCTTATGAACATCTGCTTTGATATTAACAGGACCCAGAGTCCCCATAGTCTTTTAGCTCTGAAGCTTATAAATGCTACAAATAGATACAATAACATTAGGTAACCTCCCAGAGGACCTGTAAGCCAGATAGTCCTGGCTCTTCTGAATAGTAACATACGCTTGCAGGCAGACAGGGACTGGCCGTCATGAGTCCTGCTGATAGTGAGGCCTGACTCAGAGATAGACCAGCTGGCCATGCCAAACCTACACTGAATGGTGATTTTTTTTCTTGCAGGAACCAACAGCATCCGCTGGAATTTAAATAGCATGCACACTTAAGACAGATAAATTGGTTAATACCTTAATTTTAGCATTTGAGAATCGAAGCCCCATTTGTACCTGCTGTGTGTTGCAATTTTTCCCTCCAAAAATTGGTGATCTGTAGACATCTCTGCCTTGCTTGCAGCTCTGTGAATCCTTTTGAAGTTTCTGGCTTAAATGCTTACATTGGTATGCTAACATCATCACGGGAACACGGGTAAAAAAGTGTTTTTAAGAAGGTTTGATTGCCATTAAAAAACAGTTAAATATAATTCAGCACCAATTAAAAAAAGACCTGCTGATTGCACTGGATTAAATGTCAGGGGATTTGACTGTTATTTATTTCTTGGAAGACAGAATAATAAGGTTTATTGTCAAGTAGGTTTACATGTATACCATTTGTTGTCTTTGTGTTTTGGTGTAAAAATAATAGAAATAGACAAAGTAATAAAGTACAAGGCTACCCCCCCTAAGGAAACATCAAGGTGACACTAGAGTGTAAGGTCAAGAGATAATTTAAATCAACAGAAGTCAATGTTTGTGGAATCAAAGTCTGTGCAAGACAAGTGACAACTTATAACTGATGGTGGTAGATAAAAGGTCAAGAGTTACCAAAGGTTGTAGGGCCTCCCTTTGGGACCAAGAAGGTGCAAAACTCAGAGCCAATCCATCTCCGAATAGACATTTAAGACCAAACTGTAAGATTCATCCTCAGTAGAAAATCAAACAATATAGTTTTTGACATATTCAAGAGTGGGTCCAAGCAGTAGAATAAAGGAGCAACATTTCCATTCGTGGATGTCTCAGGTTCAACATTTAAAGCTCTGGTGAAGAAATGTCCAGCTTCTTTAAATACTCCTCTGACTCTAAAAAACATATTTTAGCTTAAGGACTCTCAAATTGGGGGTGCTCAAGAAAGTACTTTCATTTGAAAACTGGGTGCTTGGCCATGTCACTTTCATGTAAAGGCTTATAACATTAGAGGCATCATGGTATTTAAAAACTTTGTCCATTTTTTTATTTCAAATTCCAAATATCCAAACATGTTCAACAAGTACATTATACTGCAGCTTGTAATGTGCATGATTTATGAATTTTGGTTCTATAACTGTACCTAAATGTTCCTGTTAAACGTTGTCCTCAGGATAGTTCTTGTTTTCTGTTCTTCATGTTTGCTCTGCTTATCTCCTGAGCACCCTTCACATTTATTACAGTGTTAAAGTTTCACACTTACTCATAAATTTACTTAAAGCCAGAACACTGAACGAGTGAGCAAATAAAGAGAATTGTTTAGTCTTGACGACCCACTACTCAGTGGAGCCTCTTCCAGGGGTCGGGCGGTTAAGGGGGCCTGTCCGCCAGTCTTAATTTACAGCCAACCCTTTGAAAACATTGGGGAGTTGTGAGGCAGTGGCACCAGTTTTTGGTGCTACAGCTGTTTTAACTGTCACGGCCATAAAGCTCCCCTGGGAAGGGAGAGACGAGAACAATTGCTTGTCATGCAACCTGCAGACGAGCAAAGTGTTTTGGTTGGAGAAAAGAGGACCTGCTGTGTGTGTGTGTGTGTGTGTGTGTGTGTGTGTGTGTGTGTGTGTGTGTGTGTGTGTGTGTGTGTGTGTGTGTGTGTGTGTGTGTGTGTGTGTGTGTGTGTGTGTGTGTGTGTTGGAATGGGGGTTGTAGCTAAAGGTGGAGGCTTGGCAGAAGATAAAGACAGAAGAGTGATCACACCTGTGCATTTAGTTTTCATGCCAAAAGGTAACCTCAAAACTAAAACATGAAGTGGCCCTCTCTTCTTTTCTTATCGGTATATCTTTTCTAGCTTTTTACTGACTCTGCCACCTTAAAGTTGATTCTATTCTAACTTCTGACACATGCGTGTGTGTGAGTCATTATCTGTTAGCTCCTTTTGGAGATCTCTCTTGTGTGAACAAAAGCAGAAAAGGTCTGGGTGTACTGAAAGCTTTTTAGAGCTAAGATCAACTCTCATTTGAGATGACACTTGAAGCTTGATTGTTGGTTCTTTCTAAGGGAGGATAATTAAACCTTTGACTAAATTAATGTGTAAACAAGAGTACAGCCATGCTAGCAGCTATCTGAGACTGCACTTTAGCTGTTAGCTATAGATGCCAAAACTAGCAACATGATGACAATGGTAATGTCACAAAATGAAACCTTATAAGATAAAATGTTCCCTATAAACTGTATGTTCAACATCTTGATTGATTGTTGTATTTTCTTAACATGTTCAATAAATTGATTAATAAAAAAGAATTAAAAAAACATCAAACTAATATGTTGGCATGCTAACATTAGCAATTTAGCACCAAAGACATTGCACAGCTATGGCTAATTGTAGTTTCCCTAGATTTACAGGTATTTGGTCCTAAATTAAAACATTAGGTATGTCAACATTATAGTGTTATGATGGCACATTAAAAGTTAAGAAAACCCCAAAGTTATTACAATTCATCTAAAGAGGAAAAAAAAGTAATATACCGTAGTTATTTATTCCTAGCACTTATCATATTTTAGCATGCCCCATTAAAGTTGAGAGATAACAAAAGTCATTAGGATTAATCCAATGGAAACTATGAATGTCTTTATTCACTTTTTTGACAGCCCCTTAAAGATATATACCCGTGAACCACAAACATTCAGGCACCAGCCATGCTAGCTACACAATCATTAGCTTAGCTAGCATTGCTTAAACAATAATCACAAGAAAACTGTTCTGGTTTTCCAAAAAATATCATTTTTTATTTCACATGAAATTTTCACATTAAGCATATTTATCAAACAAGGTCTATTATATAATCTTATGTATATATATATACATATACATATTATACACTTCTCTTACTTACACATGTACAAAATTAGGTAACAAGAATTCAGATTAAAAAAAGTCTGACTTCAACGGTAGTCATACACTGTTGTGGTCTGTCGATCGAGCCAGCCTGTCGGGTGAAGATGTGCTTGGCAACTGGGTTTGATGCTGTGTCCTGTCTGTGTGAGAAACTGCTCAAACACTTTGTTCAAAAAGAGTGAAAATTATTGTGAAAGTCTACGTAGCTGATTACTAAAGGTGATGTTTTGAAGAGAATATTCTCGAATTGAGAGTGAAAACACAAAGGGAGAGCACCATGAAACACAGGGCCGGGTCCTGTGGAAGTAAAGATTTGATATCAGACAGTCTAACCAGTACAGGGGCACGATCCAACAAACAGAGGAGGCCAGCCTCCCTGCAGGAACACACAACATCTCAGTGTTTGCTTTTTTGGCAGAAAAAACATTTTGTCTCATCACTCTTTCAATCAATCACGTCCTTGCTTTCACACATTCTCTCCTTTCACACAAGTACTAACTCTACCAGGAGAGAGAGGAACAAAAAGCTCTCCCTGTTACCAACAGTAAACATCTCTTTTATGGAATATACAGTAAAACTTCTCAGCTGCAAATGTCATAAATTACCTTCACAGAATGTACACATAACACAGTTCAATGTGGTGTGTTTTTTTTATGTCATCTGACGTCAGTGTGTGTGATGGTGTGTCTGTACTGTGCAGGTTTAGTGCTACAGTATAGAAGCACATGGTCGAGTTTGCAAAGGAATGGTTGTGATGAGAACTGCCCCGTGTGTCTGTCAATGCTACATTTAGAGAAACTAATCACTTGGGACGTCAATGCCACTCATTACCATTACAAGAACAATACAACAAATAGTACACAATAGTCGAGGGTGGAATAGTGTACAAGTTGGAGAGATGACTGATCTTTGGCTCAAAGGGTACGTGAAAACTTTCCCAATTACTCTCTATATCTATATAAGTCATACAGAGTTCCTTTTGATTGTTCTTCAGCCATTTTGGGTTCTTCCTTGACGTCTTCATGGTTTTTTTCAAACCTTATCATCCAAACAGGTTCATGTCTTTTGGAGAGAGCACTAAGTTAAATTGGTCTTTCCAGGCAAAAAAACTACCATCACCTTTAGAAAAATATGACAAAGCACACACACTTTGTCTCAAATGCTCAGGAGTTGCTTCGCACGTGTAGTGCAAGAGAGTCCAGCTGTACTTTACAAGCTTCAAAAGTCTCTCCCTGTGGCCAGCACTGGGCACCGAAAACTGTCTTTTTGAGTCAGTGGTTTCATCCCCACGGACTGTCTTCATTGTGTAGTCCCTGAAAATGTAAGAACGTCTGCCAACAGCAGTCCTTTCTCGTCCTCTCAGTGCAACAACAGTAGTAATGAAAAAGGGACCAGCAGAGAAAGGATCGAGAGGGACGTAGCCGCCACTGCAGAGTTCGTCCGTACACTCTTCTGGACGTCCGGCAGGATCACTACCGGGTCATCTGCTTGAAGAGACGAGAGAAAGAGGTCACATTAGTATCACATTTACACCCCCCCATGTAATCCTGAATGTACTTGGGTTGTTTAAAGGTCAGGGATAATTAGAGAGGACACAGGGTTGGTCAACATACCTGCAGGCAGTCTGTTGGACGGGTTGTGAACTCCACCCCCAGCTCCAGCTCCAGCCCCACCTGTGCCTCCTTTAGCCACTCTGGCCTCCTGAGAGCCTGAAAGACAAGAAAAAAAAATCCATCAATTACTCTTTATCTACCTGAGGAGATTTTTCTGTTCTTCTTACAACCAGGAGGGTGTTTGAACTCACCATCAGCAGCTACGACATCCACCCTGAGCCTGAGGCACTCCTGACCATGGTGGTGCAAAGGTTTAGCTGACAGGGAAAAAAGAAAGAAACAACACAGGCGTTAACATCCCAACTAATGCACTTATCCCCCTCTGGCCCCTTAATTCACCTCCATGCATGCGCTCATGCACACACACACACACACACAAACTTGGCAACAGTCTGACGCGGGGACAAAGCTTTAGGACGCCATCTGTGAGCAGGGTAAAGTGTGTCTTGTCCTGCCGTTTATCTAATTACAGCCATGGTCAGTGTGACAACTCTGCTTGCTCTTTGCAGCTACATCTTAGCGGGGTAAATACTACATAATCTCGCCATAATGAGCCGACACCCCACTAAATGTCCATGTTAAGATTCAAAGAGTCGCCCACAAAGCTGCAGCATATTACAGTTTTTAGAGAAAGACAGCAAGACTGCAGAATTGTCTCTTTTTTAATAAATGTGGACATGTTAAGCCATTCTTGGTCCCGACTTGAAAAGGTTTAAGGTGCTGACACACGTGATTTCAAAGGACATTTAAATGGATCCACATTTATTTGATAGGGACCCGTTGCAGAGCATCTGAAACCAATTTAGTGGTCACTTCATCTTGTGTCTAGTCATCCTCAGGAAAATAAACTGTCTACTTGTGTTTAGTTTAATTAGGAGATGTTAGCATTCCAACATTCTAAATAGGATGTTGAAAAAAATTATAGCATGTTGACATTGTTCATGTAAACTCTCATAAGTGAGTGCAGTACTGTCCAAATGTTTGACAATTATGTATTCTATATAGTCGACTCAAAGTATCTCAACATTCTGTACTATGAGTACAGTATGTTATTCTTCTTTTCTCTAGTCCCTCAATTAAACAACTTTTATACTCGAGGGGAGGAGTCAGCCGGCCGTCCGGGCGATGTAAACAAACTGAAAATAGGACTCTGAAAACTCTGAAAGCATCACAGACAGTGGGACTCGGGTGTTACACCCATTGTAGACAGTCATAACTCACAGAGTTATTTTCAGAGGATATACTTGATTTATATTATATTTAATTAAGTGTGAAAAATCACAAAAATCACATATAAAGCCTTTTACGTGGTGAGACTATCAGAAGATACATGACTGACATACAGAGAAAAAAAACAAATCAGACACTTACAGATATAATAGTAGCTTTCTCCTTGGCGGAACTCCTTCCCCAGAGTGAACGGAGTAAACCGCTGAAACTTTTCTGAGAACTTCTCCGCCACGTGAGGAGCAAACGGATGGCCGCACTCCCAGCGCATTTGGTCGTACGACTGGGGCTTGCAAGTTTCAAAGTCCTCTCGCTCCACCATGTAGAGCACGTAGCGCTCGGCGTCCAGCTGCGGCACCTCGCCCTGAGGGTAATGGGGGCAGACGATGTCCAGGTAGTCGTTGAGCTTTACCTCCACGGTGTAGTCATCCCATAGAAACCTGCAGGGGAGGAGAGGGAGGAGGGTTATCCCTGTGGCAGGAGACTGATAACCGTGCTTATAGCATGGGAGCACTAATAAATATAAGCCTCAAAAACCTGTGATTATGTATTGATCGGCTTCATGCTGGTGTACAACGGGGAAATCAAAGGAACAACTGAGAGGCATGGGGATGAGTGATAGCGAGCAGGGGGGGGAGAAAGTGTGTGAGTGAGGATTTATGTGTGTGTTGGGGTGGAATGAAGAGGAAAAAAAAATGCAATAAGGGAAGAATGATCTGCAGAGAACACGTGCATAAATATGGATGAACCAGGAGTTTAGCTGCCGCAGTGTTGCAAGTTAGCATGAGTGCACATTGATCCTGCGTCCCAATGGAGCTGAATGATGTTTACAGAGAAACATTAGCAGTCAGTTAGCCGGCAAGATGGGAGATGAGTATTGACATCTGCGAGGGCTACACACACACAGTCGCACAGATATAGAGGAGCACGACGACAAAATAAACCTCGACGTGAGCTGGAAAACACTTTAGCATGAGGACATGATGTGTAAAAATAAGGGTCACATATGTTTTAACCCTTTCATTAGGGTGTGAGAGACAAGGCAGACACGTCCAACATGAGTCTGGTGATGGTCTGTAAGCGTCTCCCACCACACTCCCTCTCATTACAAACACAGAGAGACAGTCAGGCTGTCTGCCTATCCCCTCCATCCCTCCCTTCACTCCTCCGCCCTCTCCACCCTTTTTTACGATGGTCTTTAAGTAAACTAAACTTCCTCCAGCTTCTCTTGAACCCGGGTCAAAGAAAAAAAAAAAAAAGTAAGCATTTTAGCTCTTTAGTTCATTCTGATGCAGCTGGTCCTAACTGGACTGTCCATGATTCCTTTCCACCTCCAGGACTTCTTACCTCAGATATTATGAGTTTATCTGCAGTGAACTGTCACTAAAAGGTATTTCAGCTTTGTCCCCCCTTCCCCCTGACTGAGTCGCTGCTCCAGGGGTGGCCACATCTAATGCTCTCTTCTCAGCCACAGCCATCTATCACCGGCCTGGAGCGCTAGCCAGCCGATAGCAACACACACAAACTCACACACACACACACACACACATTTCCCAGTAATTCCCATCTTTCAACAACTTAAAGCAGTAGCTACCTTCTGTTTGCACTCACACACACACACACACACACACACACGCCTCCCGAAGCGATGCCTATCACTTTTCAGTCTCCTACTGTTTTGGATCACTGTGGGTTTCTCCGAGAATGGATGAAATTTGACAGACTTAAATGTTTTCACAATACGCATGGAGAATGTGTGTCCAATATAGGGTTTTGTTGCTTTTGCAATGAATACACACGGATGGTACATCATGACCACAAAGAGGCAGGCAGCCAGTGTGAGTTGAATTACCGGCTGCTGTTTAATCAGATCTACAGATCTAAGAGTTATGAGGTCTCGAGAGCCTGCAGGGTTCTAACCGGACACCTTTGGCGGGGGAAAGAAACTCCCCTCTGAACCCCTTTTTTAAAGCAGATTTTTTCTTTGAGAACTCTGTCGTTTTCTCATAACCCCCCCCCCCCCCCCCTTAAAAGTTACAAGCAGCATTTGGGGTGTTTGTGTTAGTGTGACAGGGTCCATATGTGTGACCGGCGATCAAAGTGTGCGGGGCCCCTGTCACTCGTTAGGTGCTGTTGTTGTTTGTGGGCAGGGGTCTCCCTGGTTCCCCCCTGTTAAAAAAAAAGGACAGACGCTTTGGCTCCAAACACAGAGCCCTGACTCTTGCCTCCCCCCTTCCCGTTTCCCCCTTTCTGCCTGACTGCATTCCCTCAATACTGATGAGCAGATTAGTCAACATTACAACAGCAACACGGGGGCTGCTACAAAAAAACAAGTCACCATTTTAGGGTACTGATGAAACTTCCAGCTAACTGTGCTGATAATTGTGTGCTCCCACTAACTTTTTAGTGGAGGAGGGGAGCAATAATTATCATTTTGCCATGGTCCAGACAGCTTAGTGCTTATCTGCAGTTTGCCTGCCACGCTCTGTTTACCAGATTGGCCGCTAAAGTGTTTTTTCCCCCTGCCACTTTCAATTCCAGGCGAATCGATAGCACTATTGAACAAACACTGTTGTCTGCTTTTTCACCCTGACAGAGTTATCACCCCCCCCCCCCCCCCCCCCCTCCTCCTGCAAACAGAGCAAACACACACAAACAAAACTCTCTACACCCCCCACAACCGGTCGTGGTATGTTCCCAATGTGTTCATCAAAAGAGGGTCGAAGGGGGGTGCAATTAAAACACAAAAAAAGGGGTATAAAAGTCGCCCTGGAGGGGGGTAATTATGCCCTCCCGGTCCCCACTTCCCAGCCCCTTTTAGGGTGGATAGTTTAGGGGAGTTTTAGGGCATGAATAGGCTTTGGGCAGGGGGAGGTTAAAGGTGCTTGAGTTGAAAATGGCTTTTGAAGTTTTGAAGTTTGAGTATGCGAGTGCTACAGTCGCTTTATCAGCGCCACAGTTCCATACAGTGTCTCCATTCAAACTGTGATAAAATATCTCACTTAGCAGAGACTGAATACGCACCCAGGGAGGCCCGACTAGCCCCCTTTTTATTAATGTCAAATAGTTTTAATTATCCCGCTGCCTTTTGTTCCCCTCTAACGTCTCGGCCATTGAAACGTTCCCACATCGTCTGCTTAATTGACTGATTGTAACGCACTTCAAAGCGAGCCTGTGAAAAGGTTTCGCTAACAAAGTCAAATCCTGCCACCTTCACTTTAGCAGAATAAACCCTCTCTCTCTTTCTGTCTCCCACAGTGTGTGTCCTCTTGTCATTTTTCCTCCTCCAAACTGTTTCCCCTCTCTCTCTCTGTCGTCATTTATTCCCATTGTTTATCCCGGTATTCTCTCTTTCGATGACAGCGACGCTCCGAGAGCCTGCAGAAGATACAGCATTGGGGGAGTGGTTTGTATTCACTACTTCAGGATGATTTGTGGCAGATATGCAGGAAGGGACTCGTGTGCATGTGTGTGTGTGTATCTGGGATTGTTTATGTGTGTTTGTGCGTCTGTAGACCTCGGGAGGAATCTGGGAGTGTCTCTCAGTCATGATAAGGTGGATACAAAAAAAATGCCATACAGATGATAGCAGTGAAAAAAACATCACGTGGGGGAAACAAAATGTGTGTATGCAAGCACACAATCTGCTGAAATATAGACTACACACTCTTCCACCTCCTATCCTGAGAAAGAATTCCTGATTTATTAGAGCCTCTTCAGGAGCAGGGCGCCTAATCTCTCTTCTTTAATCTCTCCGGCCAGCATTTTGCTTTCTTCTCCACCTCTACCCCCCCCGCCTTTCATCCATCCATCAGCCTCTCATCTCTGCTCTCTATCGCCCTTTGGAATGCTGGACTTCTGAGGCTAAAGGGGGGGCGCAATGTGGATCAAAGGTCGGACATTAATTCGCCAAGTCAGCGCTGGAGAGTTTCATACTTTAAAAGTCAGACATCTTTAAGTGCCCTGCCCGGAGTTGGCCTCTTTAAAGATCGATTCAGATGTGTTTTAAGGTCCTTAAAAGGCACCGGAGGAACACATTTATGAGCGGCACATCTTTCCTACTTAACCCTGAAGCCCCCCTGACCACGCAAAACATGATTATTTTCCTACCGGGTTTTACACACGCAATTAATGTGACCCAAAAGGTGACAGGCAGAGGAGGTCATAGATGAGCGAAACGGGAATGCGGGGACCACCTATAATCGGCTCGTCCAAGCCCCCCGGATTATTGGGTGGAGCAGAGGCTGAGCTGTGGTCCATTCATCAGCACCAGACCCTGCTTAATACAGGGGGCTTAGAGTGGACAAGCGAGGGCCCCGAGCGAGGGGATGAAGGCTGGGGACTGAGTGAGGGGTGAGACAGGCAGGGTGGAGCTTTTTTTTTTCCCCCCTCTATCTCTATTGTTCACAGGCAGAGATGGTGTTTAGGAGTTCAAAAAGAGACACACTGACTGATGTTGTGTGTGTGTGTGTGTGTGTGTGTGTATGGAGGTTGTAGAGCCAAAAGTGGGAGGTGTAACTTTCAACACGTGTCGATTAAAGTTACCTGAGAAAGTCAAACCATCCTACTTGAGGAAGGCCGTTTAACATTACTGCTCAACTCTTGTTGTTTCATCCATCTATCTTTTCATCCATCACTGCCAGCCGTCCCCGCCCACTCCCTGTCCGTCTTTCAACGCTCAATAAGCAAACCAGATCCTCGTGTCAATCCTGCCCCTCCCCCAACCCGCCGCAGACAAGCCAGACCAATCATAACCTGTCCTGGTGGTATTCAAAGAATGCCACTTTTTTGACCCACACCATTTTCAGAGCCAGGCACAATGCGCCATTGGGTTGTCATAGAAACAAATATGGTCCAACTCCTTTTAGCCCCTCCCCCTTTTTCAACATCATATCCCAACAGCCTTCATTCTTTTGCACCGTGTGACTTTTTTTTGTCATCCTTCTCCATCAGTTTTCTTTCATCCGTCACTCAACCTTTGTCTGTGCAGATCATTGGTCATTCCACCGACGTTCACCGTCTGAACTGGCCCCGACTCCTTTGCAAGAACCGAACAAATCGACAAAGCTTTAAGTCCAGCTGAGAAATAATTGGCTCTGAGAAGGCTTAGATGAATACATATGCTCTTTCGCACTTGTCTCACGCTGTCCCCGGAGCCATTTGTATCTTATAAGGGCCAGAACAGAAAGGTCAACACAGACATCACATTTCTCAGGAGGCAGATACCCGTACAAGGAAAATCGATTTTTGGTGGATTGATTTCTGGAAGGTAAAAACTTTATACACAGGGGGTTTTGTGTCTGCAAACACAGCCTAATGAATTTCATGGGGAATTTTCAATCGGTGAGTATGGGGCCACATTATTAATTTGTGGTAGAAGTAGTTTTATCTGCTTACAGATTTCATCATTTTTAATTGTTACACCACAACTGGCCTCTAGGGGGTGTCAGTAGTTGTAGTGGGCACATGTTTACACTCTTAGTCAGACATCATGCTTGACAAAAAAACTCAAAGTTACACAATAACCATTTTTTTTTACACAACTAAACAAACACAATGGTCCATTTTCAGAGATAATATCTTGTTTTTTTTGTGGTTTATCTTCCTCATTCAAACATTCAAACACACACTGCTGGTGTCACCAAAACTTGACAAACAAGTCACACAATCAGAATCTCTCCCTTCATGAGAGAAAATGTGCCATCCCAATCATGATATAGCAATAAATCTGTGTTCTAAGAGTTTCTTTTTCCTCTTCTCAGATTTTTGTGTAGGATTAAACAGTTGTAAAGAGCCGCAGAGAGAAAAAGGATAAGAGTGGGAAGAAGTAGAGGAAGTCTGCAGCGGAGATAAGGAAGAGGCCAAAGGATGGGCATGGGGAGGGCGGACATTTGCGAGGTTGACCGAGGTGACACTGATCAAGAGGAGAATCCCAAATAGAGACAGAGATTTTTGACAGACGGAGGGAGGGGGTGGACCCCAAATCATCCTCAAGGCTCAACAGTCACAAAAACAATTAGGCACTATTAATCACTTCTAATCTACTTATTCTCACAGTTTAAAAAACACACACAAGCCAAGGGGAACACAATCAACTCCTTTACAGTCTCGCGTGTGCTGCTGTGTGAGAACCGTATTGTTTATTGTGCAGACAGGATACGCTGTTTTCCCGGGAAAAGACGTAGCCAGGAAGTGCTACACTTCACAGGGAAACACACACACAGCAGACAGCATGCAGACTTTAGGTAACAACACGCCCCGTGAAGGAAGCTCTAACCTTTGGCCTCGTTCTGTATCTATCTGTTGTAGTCAATAAAACAAGGCCTGTTTGTATCTGACGCCGCAAACAAGTGGGAATATCTACTGAGAAGAAAATCAGACTGTTGGAGTGAAACTGCTAATATGGTCCCAGGGGGCTAAAAGTCTCCTTACAGATGATTATGAAGGGATCCGAAGCATCAACACACTGTGATGATCATTGAGCCGACGACCCTTAACAGTCCCACAGACTGTTTTTTCTCCTGATTGAATTCAGCAGACAGATTACAGAGCCAGATTATGGGGAGGTGGGAGATGACAGAATGTGAGGAGGGGGGGGGGGAGATGGAGTTTACTGAGGAGAATGACGACAAAGCTTTGAGGGTTTAGAGTGCAGACTGGCTTAGGAAGTGAAGTGGGAAACCTGGATGTTTTTTCCAGGAAAGTATAGCTTCAGTTAAGATTACTTGGAAATATAAGAAATCCTCATCTAATGCGTCCACCTGATCCTGCTGGGCTGATGTGGTGATTCAATCTTATCTGCTATCTCCTGAACACGTACACGCGCACCCGCACAGAAGGCAAACAAACCCTCCTCCTACACTTAAACTCTTTGTTTTTCTTCCTTTAAAAAGCTGTCCTTTCATGGTTTGAATTCTTCGACTGGCTCTTCCACTTCAAGAAAGTTTATATGGATAGAGATAGAGAAGGGGGAAAAAAAACAAGGAGGAAGAGGAAATAAAGAAACCGGTTTGCTGGGAAGACATGAGTGGCTTTTCATAGACGAGGTAGAAGAAGGAAGCTTAAAGGGCGAGAGCTGACAGGGAAGAAAAAAAGCGTGAAGGAAAGGGCAAAGTGCCTTGTGACGGATTGCCATGGGTGCCAAGAACGATAAAAAAAATTCCACACCTCTTAGCATGCTTTCCTCCCCCCCCCCCCCCCTCATCTCCCAAAGAGCCAGAATTGGAGTTTAGGAAATAAAAGACTGAAAAAAGGGACAGCTTGTAAAGTTGAGATAAAAGCTGGAGAAGGAGTGAAGGACTAAGAAAAGACAGAAAGTGGGGGGGGGGGGGGGGGGGATGAGAGTTTCCCAGAGGCTGGGTGAAGAAGAGGGGCTGGCCTGAGTGGCGGTTCAGTATTCAGGGACCACCGCCGTGACAGGATGACTGACAGATTGATAGAGGTTGTGCTACTTCATCACATCCCGAACTCTGACCCCCAATCAGTCACACCAGTTACTTTCCTCTTTCTGTGGCTCACCGTGAAGACCATTCCCCCAATTTGTATGGGAAGCATTACAAAAAACACCCACATGGAGTGGTTAAAGAGCAAAGAAAGTGAAACATACCTCGAATAACTCCCTCATTTGAACGAACACAACATTTACAGAAGATTGTGAATTGAACCCACAGTGCCAGATATGGTAAGTACGGTTCATCTAAAACATTACAATAATCGAGCATTTTGAATGGATAAATAACTAAATGAATCCTTCATGTGGGTGAGACACACCTTGAATACCTACTTTATTGGTGCATTTAAGCTGTTCAGATATCTTTAGCTGTAAAGAGCTCAATACTGTCTAAAATGTGGTTTCAGGTTATGGCGAGACAGTCCATGAATAGTCATGACACACCTTACTAATCACTTAAAGGGTTGACTCATGGTAAATCATCATTATTGTGATATTTCTTTTATTTTTAAAATTGGTGGAGGGCTTTTCGCGGCCCACCTGCAGTACCCACACGGCCCACCAGGGGGCCGCGGCCCACACTTTGGGAAGCACTGCAATACATGATCCGCTATGATACAGTACGACATGACGCAATACCCACCTAAACCCGGAAGAAACAACCTTTTCATGTTCAGTTCAGTGTGATAATATGAAACAACAAAAGCAAAATATTATATTCATATTTTAACCCAAAATGTCTGTAATCAGTCATTTTCTTCAGCTGTATGGTAAATATATTTTCGACCATTCTGACATCAGAGGAGTACTTCCTGTATGGTCGATAGATGAATCTGTATGGTTAAGGAGGAGTTTGGTCCTTGGCTCAGACTGTCTGGAGGTGCATTTTTTCCATTTTACAAACAAAGGCGCACATTAGGAACACATAGAAAAATAAAGACTTCAGCGTTTTGAGCAGATTAGTTAAGAATGTGTAACCATAGCAAACAAGGTGATGATGATTACGTTCAAATAAACAGCACGTTGAACCAGATGTAAGCAGGCTGGCCATGAAACAGTTAAGTCGCTCGCAGAACTGGAGACCACAGAACCCAAGTGAAAGAGGGAACCTGGCCAAAAAGAGGGGGAGGGAGGTGGTGGAGAGAGGGGGAGACAGGTACAAAGAGAAGAGGAGGAGGAGGAGGAGTGGGTGGTTGAGGTGGTGGTCTATGCTCTGTCAGCAGGGAAAAAAGGGAAAGTAAGGAAGAAGGAGTGAATGAGCAGATTGTTGCCTCTTGTTGGGAGTGGTAGAGTCCAGGGGAGCTCCTGGGACGATGTTAACATCAATCACAAGTGTGTGGCACGTGTGTGTGTGGATGACTGTGTTACTTTGTACAAGAGTGTGAGTCACTCAAATCCGGTGATGTTGTACAAAAGACACATAAACATGCTGGCACGCCGGGGCCTGAGCTGACCGGGAACACTGGTGAGCCCCTTTCTGGGAATCAAAACCGTCCTGGTGATTTAGCTGTTGCTAATCAGACACAAAGGTAACAAATACGCTGACAAGTAAAAGGTCAGAAAGCGCCGAAAAAAACACTGCGTCAGGGGGATGTTTTACTCTCGCTGAAGGAAAGTAGTCGTTAAAAAGTGGAGGCAGAAACGACCTTGGAAGTCAGCAGCCAGGCCCCAAGGCGAGCGCACACACACATGCACAAATTAGTGGAAAGCAAGGCCACTGTGCATGTATATGTATGAGAGTATATGTGTGTACGAGTGTGTTGTTAAATCCCTCGATATACATGCTGAGGAAAAGGAAATGAGCCTGTATCACATGGACAAAAGTGATCAATCTCAAATCAATTGTATTAACCACAGCTTTCTAACCAACAGGGAAGGAACAATAAACCCAAGGCTGTAAAAGAAAGGAAAAACAGGTCTCATGAGAGAGAGGACAGACGTCAACACTCACTGTAGCGAGTAATGGGTCAAAGGGGAGAACGGATTGCTGTGGAAGGATGAAAAGTACCAAAATGAAAGCAGAAAGTCAGGGCTTTTTTTCTGCGAATACAGGATTAAGAATAGCCAAAGGGAGAGATTTAGCACCGTCACCCGGGAAAAAATAGCAAGTGCAAAAGCATGGATTACCAGTATATATACACAGGACAGATCAGTGTGGTTCTACAGTGGGGGAACAGCTACATGCTTATGCACCAAGGACTTCACGGAAAAGCTTTGGTGCTATAATTACTGCCTATCTGACCATACCAAAGCTCTAATGTGGCTCGAATGTAAGCTTTAAAAGATGCTCCAAAACCAGATTTCTTTTTCCAACTCTGATTTTAATACATAGGCTTTAGTTTCAGACATTACCAAATACCCATTATTCCACTGTGATTAAAACATAAAGGTGTTATTTGTGATAAAGGACTGATTTAAGATTAATTTTTTTTTTTTGGGGGGGGACATCTAGTCAAACACAAACCTAGGCTGATACAGATAATATGTCCCAAATTATTAGGGGACAATGTCTCTGTGTATGCAACCAACACACCTACATTTTCAGCAGGATTAGAAATGTAAACATAGACTCCTTATTTTGACCAAAAGGGTCAAACCTAAACTGGTTGATTCTTGGGGTTGGGGATTTGGGTTATGGCATCAATTTGGGGTATGGATAGGTTTTATACTGATACAAGTACCAATACAATTATTGATACTTATGCAAGTATTAATGCTGGACATCAACAACTGACTGTTGATCAGACGGGTTGATTCTTAGAGGTTTGGTTCTGGTATTGGAGGCTGATACTGATACCATTAACAATACCAACACTGGTACCAATACCATTATTAATACCAATATTTGTTTGGATATTGGAACACATCTAGTAAACTTGTAGGGTAAACTGTTGTGTTGAAAAGGAACAAACTTAAGATACAATAATATAAAAATATTAAGAAAAAATCAATCAAAATATTTCCGATATTTTACTGGCTTTAATAATATTTCATGTAACCAGTGGATTCTTGAGGGGATATTGGTAATGGTAACGTACTGGTGCTTGATGGTATCATCCCATTAGTGGTACTGATACTATTATGGATGTCATAACAACTCCAGTAAACTTGAGGGGAGAACGGTGTGTTTATCTGTGTGTTTGCAAACCACAGACAGAGAGAGTGTGAGTCCCACACTGATTGATTTTGACACCGTCTGTTGGTGATTGATTGTCCCAGCTTTGAGATTGATTGAATGTCAGCCAGTAGTCTCTGTTTGTGCTTGCCCGTCTGGGTGTGAGAGTAGGTGTGTGTTTATATGCTGTAGGAGTCTGTTGGTGGAGTGTAAACCTAACCCCTCTTTGTATCCAGAGCCATTTCACCCCGGCCATCATCAACCATAATTCTAATTGACCCCCACTTATTCCGACTGGCCCCATAACCCCGACAATTTGAGCTCCAATTTCTCCTCCCTGAGCAATCCATCTCTCTCCCACAGCGTGACCTACTGGGCAGGCCTCAAGTTACCTCCTCTGTCTCTGTCATACACCATTATTACTCGTCTTACAACGTGAAATATGAACACCCCAACGTCTCCCTGACATCCACCTAAACCCCACTGTGATATCTCTTGATTTAGTAGACACGGCAAACCTCCCCGCCCATGCAGAGGTTAGGAATCTTTGTCAGATGGGAGGATATTGCAACAGATATTTCAACACCGTGCACTGTGAGTCAGACCTGTGCAAACCAACCCCAAAAGATGTGACCTTTGCCAAGAAAAATATTGTTTCAGCTTCATGAATGAAGATGCAAAAGCAACACGAAAACACAAAGACACATTGACTTTTTATCAGTGTAATTAAAGTGAATCACTGCTTCGTTTTCGATGCATTCCTGCATACTTGGAAGACACATAAAAGTGCATAAAGAATCCAAATAAGGTGAAGCATTTGCAGAGATCCACTCATAAAAGCAACCCTTGCATTTATCTCCACATTAAACTCCTGCATACACATCGGAGCTCACTTGCTTTAAAAACAGGGAAACGCTGTGCAACTGGCGAGCTTTCCATTCCCACAAGGTAAATAAATGACACAACCTGATCTAAGTAATCCCTTAGCCAGATTGCAAAACAGATTGAATGTGAACGGGTTGGACTAAGTAGCACAGGTAAACAGCAACATAATAACAGGTTTGAGTCTAGAAAAAGAGGCATGGGGGTAGGGAGAGAAAGAGACTCCCAACTGTCTTGTATTATCATGACAACAGCAGCGGGTCTCCATCACAAATTCATCACAACAAGCTCGCTGAATATGCATGAGATGTAACTCCATTAACGTATCTGGAAACAGATCCTAATGACTCAATCTGCGCGGACAATCAGGTTAAAAGTTCTTCCCTTTTTTGAGATACGAGGCGATTTGGTGTTTGCGTTTAATACTAAAGATGAGGGACAAACACAAGTGTGTGAAGCTGTGAGTTCAAGAGCAGTGATTTAGAGTAGGACAACAGAATTTAAGACATATTTACTTTGGATTCGTGCTGTTCCAGTAGACGCTGTGCCGCTCCGCTGAAGCGAACCGAGCGCAGACGCTCACCACGAAGCCCACAATCCAAACCAAATCCATGGTGGAGAGCAGAGGAGGCGTGCAGAGAAGAGACACACAACTCAGGTAGGTTGTGCAAAAAAAAAACCAACAACTTAAAAGTTCACCCAGGAAAAGCTCGTCCAAGAATCGTGAGACTGGACGTTAACAAAACAAAAAAAAACACACGCTATCTATGCAAAAAGGCTTTCAGGCGAAAACTAAAAGATTTATGTTGGAATCGAAACAGAATAGAGGTCAGGTTAACTAGACAAATCCGTAGTGAATGAAAGCTTGAGCAGCGTGGTGACTGGTTTTGTGAAACGCCCACAGCGACAAGAACCGCCCACTATCCCCGAGCAGACCAATCAGAGGGCTGTCCGAGAGCCGCGAGCTCCGCAGGTTCCTCTGGATGTGTTTTTGTGCACATAATAATGACTCCAGGCAGTTTGTACAGTATGTCTGGATAAAACAACAACATTTTAATATTTATTGTATTGAAATTATACATTTATAAATCTACAGATACTTGTGGAATGTTTAGTGTCATACTTGAACCTTTAGTTGTTCGCTATAAGTCTGGTTAAGTAGGGAGACATTTTTACAGTAACTCATTCTTTTCCGAGTCTTTTTCAATATAAAAAAGCTATGTTATAATTATGTGCTAAAAAAAAACATTTGCCTTGATACTGACCTTGTGTACAAAAATGTGCTTCTGATACTTTTATGAAATCCATCATGAAATAAAAAACAATAAATAAAAGAGAATTTAACATCTCATTGGTATTTTTTTTACATGACACACACACATTTCAAGCTGCAAACACTTTTGTATTGCATTTACATACGGCTGTAGCATAGTGTTGTACAGTTGTTCCACTTCAGTGGTCCATTTACTTCTGTGTTCAGATCTCCCCTGAGCCTTTTATCTATTTGAAGTGCACCTCCACCGTCTTCTTAAACTGTCTGGTTTGAGCACAGACATTAATGGCCACAACAGCTATGCGTGAATCTTAAGTTTATGCCAGAGGTTTACAATTTATTTAAAATAAAATGGTTAGGATGAGTCTCGGGGCTTTGTAAATAATGTATATGCTGACAATAAAACATGCAGTCAGATTGTGCCTTCACAGAGACACGTAACCTCCATGCTGTCAGATACATCGCAAATCCTGTGTCTCATTTTCTGTTCCATTGACATGGATAATCTGGACTGCGAGCGGCTTGTTCAGCCTAGTGAGCCATACTGCCGGAGGGTTTTTTTTCCGAGCCTGCTTCTGCTTGACATGGCACCTTATTTGCTCTGCTTGCTTAGCAGCATAACAGCTTCCAAAGGTATCACTGCAAAGCAAACAAGAAAAACCAAAAGTAAAAAAAATAAAAAGAAGCAAGCTCACTCTGGATAATGAATCCAAACAGATAATTGCACAGAAGTTAGAGGATTGATCTGCAGGATTCTCTGCAGGGGATTTGTTCCTTATTTAATAAAGCAGTGAAGGAATGCAAAGAGAGGCAGTGAGATAAACTCCTGATGTAACCACAATGTAACTCTTAATCTGAAAGGTATCCTATTTCACAGCGTGTGAGTCTCCATGCGGCCTTGAGAGGAGGCTTTGGGGACTTTATGCTTTTGCTTAAAATCATCTTATCTCGATTTTGAGGGTCCTGTGAGGTAGTTCATAAAATGTGAGAAGGTTACGGCTGTCAAAGTTGCGCTGACAGTTTCATGAGATGATATCACTGTCAGGTAAATAAATCAGTTGTATTTGGGATGTTTAATTGTTCTTATAAACCCCACTCATCTGCTGCTCAAAGCCGATTAAAGCAGCCAATAATATCTTTTTGCCTCTCCTCTTAACCCAGGTCCACTTCTGTGCTGTGTCGTCCTCATCTTTGAATAATCACCCACACTATTCCATTTATATAAAGCTTCATTTTCATTATTGACTTTATGCAGCTACAGACTCAAGAGGACTCCTGTGTATATTATCGCTGAAATATTCTGTGCTCAGTGGTTGTGAGTGCTCACATTTGATGCAATCTGCATTTTAAAATGTCTGTCCAACACTCTCAGATCTCACAGTGCAAATGCAGAAAGACACATATACAAAGTAACTGTGCTCCATTCAGTGTCAAGCAGGTCGTCCGAAATGATGTGTTTGGTATTCATGAAGAGCAGCTCATCCCTGTGGATCAATTTTTTAGAGTCCAATTGTTTTCTCCGGCTCGGTGGGAAGATAAGAGGGTGAGAGGGACTGCGGGCGTAATTGTCATTTGCATCGCAATCGAAAACTGTTGTGCGAAAAAAGCTTTCAGCGCCGCAGACATTTATGTCAAAACTCTATCAGGAGAGTGGACCTTTAATTTCATACCGTCCTGAAACTCTGAATGAGTAAATAGGGAGATGAAGTGGAACAAAAGTGCAGCTCAGACCAGATTTATACACAGAGGGGACACACAAACTCACACGCATGGATCTCTGCAGGCCTGCACCGCCACACACACACACACACACACACACACACACACACACACACACACACACACACACACAAACTACACGCAAGTACACACATAAACACAACCCTTCTCACCTCAAGTCCTGACAGAATTTGTACTGAGGCTGGTCCGTGGCATGAAAATAAGATATAGGAAAATGATAGGGAAACAGTTTCATGTAGGCATGGGAACTTCACTGTCCCTAATTTGATTTTTTTTTTTTGCCCAACCGATCTGACCAGAGTAATTAGATGATGTCATCGAGTTGCACTTTCTGTGATCCTGAAAGAAAACCCAGAAAAACAGAGGATGTTTTTACCTCTGACTTTTGATTTGTATACACAGTTATACCAAACTTATTCTGGCAAAGATTTCTACACAAAACAAATCACATGCAATGATGAAGTACTTGCATGATTTTAAATGGTAAATGGACTTGAGCTTGTAAAGTACATTTCTAGTCTTCTGACTACTCAAAGAGCTTTTACACTGCAGGTCACACCTACACATTCACACATACTCACACCCATTTGGCTGCTATTTAAAGTGCCCATCAGTATTAACTAATCCCATATCATACACATTTATATGTCAGTGATGAAGCAGTGATCAACTTGGGTTAAGCGTCTTGCCCAAGGACAAATTGGACATGTGACTGCAGGAGCTGGGAATCAAACCAGCAATCTTCTGACTGCGAGACGACCGACTATACCACTTAGCCACAGTCGCCCCAGGTGGAGCATTTTAATTTTGCCTTATCTGCTGTTTGTGCTTTTCCACGACCTGAGCGGCCTCTAACAGATGTGCAGTGAGGAGCATTCTTGTTGCCACTTTCTCAATTCTTCCCCTGCAGCATGTCTATTAAAGTAGAAGTGTTTGGTCCCCCCTCTGCGTGAATACAAATGAGAGGTTTAATGACACACTGCCATCATGCACCCATCCCCACAGAACAGCCCACCATCTATTTACATAAGTGAACTGTGTCGGCTCTGTCCACTCCCTGGTTTCTTGGTTTGCTTGGTCCATTGTTAGTCAATGCAGCTCCTCTGCAGGAGTTGTTCCTGCACCTCGGAGCTCTTTCTCTGCACACAATGCCAGTGAAGTGTTTCCTGTAATTAGCACTGCACAGGTCTACTTCTAAATTCACACGCTGTAAAGATTGATATCTGTATCTCAGACATGTCAATTAACTAAAAATAGAGTAATAACACAACAAGAGAACAACAACAGTGTGAAAAGTATACAACAATTGTAAACGCAAAATTCAACACAAAGTAAACAGCACATGTTTGAACACCAGTAGAGCGTATAAACCTCGTCTTTCCTGCCCCATGTGTACTTCTGGACATCTATTCTGAATGCACATTTGGGTTTAAAAACTACTGAAGTTGTTTTATACCCACATTGACATGAGTCACTATGAAAAATGTAACAAGCAAACAAGATATTTCCTCTTTTTCACATCTTTCAAAAACGTTTTTTTGTGTACAACATCTTCACTGTGGTAAAGTTTGTATCTTTGAGTTCAATGTTCAAACTGATCCCCAAATCCAGCCCACAAATATTGAGACCTGTCTTAAATTGTGAGTTTGAGCACTGAGTTTTTTTAGGTTAAGGTTTCCTCCTAAATCTAATATATTTGTTCTTCTTTAAGGTCTGAAGTGATGCATTTCTTGTTTTATATCTGTGCTTTGTTAAATTCTACCAGATCCATGGAGTTGAAGACATGTGATTTAAAAAAATTAAAGTGCTGCTTGGTTTGATCCTTAACACTGATGGTTAATGAAAAGCCAAACCATCCATTGCTTAATAGTTATCCTGTGAAGGACAAGTTTGTTCACGGCCTCGTTTTTGCTGTTCCAGCACTAATGTTGATTTTCCTTTTGACTCTCCTGAGGCGATAGACTCAAAGTTAATGATTAGGTGGAGCAATTTTAAAACAAAACAAAGGTAATCAAGGAGTAACTGTAGCGTTACAGAAGAGAGATGGAGTGGTAGTGTGCTGGTTCTTAATTAGCTGTGGTTAATTATCAGAGGTAAACAAAGAGGTGGTTGATTATGCATAGCCGCATCCAATGATCAGGGTTCAGGTTACACCGTTAAGGTGACATCTCAGCGAGTGGCCGGGCAGTCTCTCTACGCTGAGGCGTTTAGGGAAGCTCCCACACAAACACACTGAGACACACAAAAATCTGTACGCCTGCAAAAAACCGGCAACACAAGCCAACACTGAGAGACAAAGAGCAGCTGAGGAAGAGGCGGATGAGGAGGAGGAGGATTGAGGAGAAAATGCAAACACATTGTTAGATAACGAAGAGTATAAGAGCAAGAATGAAAGCAAAAGTGAGGAGGCGTGTGAGATGAGAGTGATGGGCTTAAAAAGGATGCAGTTAAGGAAGACAATATGCAAAGAGAAAAAAAGGATGCAGGAGGGAAAAAGAGCAAAGGAGGGATGTAGCATAAGGCAACAATAAACAGATTTTCATAGACAAATGATGCAGGGAAACCTCTGTGCAGCTAATTAGTGAACAAGTTAGATTCACTGACCCGTAATTATGGATGCCTCCCTTGGGCTAATTGAAATTTTAGAGATGTAATGCATCACTTGGAGTGTCAAAATCTAGGGAAAGTGGAGTCTGAGGTATTGCAGGTGACTCATAGACACACAGCTGAACACGTTATGGTAATTTTGGGCATCTACTTACAGTTTCAAGCAGTGCAAAAACATGAAATCTTTCCCACGTGAGACACAAACCTACACCTCATAATAAGGAGGGCGATATGAGGAAGAGAGAGGTTTGAAAAAAAAAAAGGTGACGTGTAAATAAAAAAGAAATGTGAGGCGAAGCTGTGCACTTGAGGAGAAGCGGAAAGGAGGGACAGAAGGATGCCAAATGAATACGAGGGGGCCGAGAGTGAGAAAGATAGAAATAGACAGGAAACAAACAAGAAGGACAGGGGGAGAGCGGCGAGGCACAAGATGTAATAAGATGTTCAGATGAGGCATCACATACAAACAGAGAGAGAGAGAGAGAGGAGAGAAGGAGGAGAGGATGGAGGAAAATATTAGAGATGAAGTGAGGCGGAATGATTTTGGAGAAGCAGAAAGAGGTTATTACTGTTTTTACTGGCAGAGGAGAGAGAGTGAAAGAAAGAAAGAAAGAAAGAAAGAAGAGGATTTAAAGATGCATGACAGGTAGAGTTCAAAAAGACAGCAATACTGAAATAAACATTGGGAGTGAGGGGAGGGATTAAGAGGGGAAAAAGACGTTAAAGTAGGCTTCAAGAGATGAAAACAAAAGTTTTAATCTACTAAATAAAAGCCAAAAAATGTAGGCAGAGAAAAAAATTGGACCTAAGTGGTGTGAGAAAGAAGAGGGGGGCTGTATTGAAGTGGGTGAGAAAAGCAGAAATTGAATAGAGGAATGCAAAAGTGCCTTTTTTTAAGAGATATACAGACGGACGCAGGGGAGAGAAAAAGAGAGAGAGAGAGAGAGAGAGAGAGAGAGATTGACACTCAAATGTAAATAGGGAGTCTGGATGAAAAAGCTGCACACTGGTGGATTCCTCAAAAGCCCCTTCAATATGTATGAGGGCAGCTCCATAGACTCTGGAAAGCCACAAACAAGCGACAGGACAGAAAGGGAAGAGGAGAGGAGAGACTGTGCAGGTTGTGGTGAAAAGAAAGAGCTGCTCTCCTGTCAGCAGACTTTACAGTGTGTCCACAGAGTCCAGAGACAAGAGGAGACCACCCAGAGGCTCTGTTTACCATCCCCTGCTATTCCCTGACACAACACCACAACAGCCTGGGACTGTGAATAACCTGCACACTTAATAACATTAATGCACAATTACAGCATTACAACACGCACAAGACCAGAGGGAAAGAGAAACTAACATTAAACCCCACAGTAAACTTCCAGAGAGAGCTGATATCAAGTAGAGATCCAAGTCCTGTACGATCAATTATATAAAGGTAATTATCATTCTATTTTACAACTTGTATGTGGTAAGATTACTTTCATTGGGACTGACCTGGGTCAGGTTAAACCCTCTGTACTCTGAATGTTGTTGAACTTTCTTGTCTTGTTTGAGAAATAGTCAAAAGTGGAAGAGATGGTAAATAAATCTGTCTAACATCTATCGAAAAGAACACAGAGAGACAGTTTTTCAATGTGAAAGTACAATATGTCAGTGTTTAAAACAAGTATGAATCCCTGAGATTTCATTGGCTCTTACTAACTTCATACTGCCCACTACCACCACGCTGCGGTTCTGTGCTACTCATGTAATGAATGACCTGGAATCAGTTCTTCATTGTTGTTCTACATAAGTGATAGTGGGTGTCGAATTTAACCAGTTTAAAAAAAAAAACACAAGTTTGTGTTTTTTCTTCTCTTTGCTACTTTTTGTGCAGTTTAGTTGTTGGGTTTGGAGTCAGTGTCAGTTGGACTGTATGATTTGGGACAAGTCAAACAAATATGAACAGTTTCTGGTCTACTTGTCTGGTTACTAAGGGTCAAAATGATTCAGTAACATACAGTGAGTTTGTGCTGATCAGTTGTTTATGGGCGTGCTACCTCTGTTATTGCTAAGACACAAGGACAAGTAGTTAGGGTTAGGGATGATAGGATAGGATAAGATAATACTTTATTGATCCCCAGAGGGGAAATTCAGGCATTGCAGCAGCAAGACAGAGAAGGAAGTAATACAAAATACACAGAATAGATAAGATAAATACAGATAGAAACAACAATACGATGTATATACAAAAGAATAGAAATAGTTGAGCAATACAGGACAATTATGTGTAGTGGATGGATGTCAGTGGCAACAAACACAGACTGCAAATTAAGGTAAAGAGTATGTTACTGTTGTGAAGACTTTGTTTCCCAGATGTAGTATAATGCTAAAGATGAAAAGAGAACTGTCCAAATAAGTTGCATAACAACTGCATCTTTGGCTGAATATAAACTGCTTGTTTATTCAGGCTAACATTAGCTCACGCTCACAGGTAGCTGCTAGCTAGCAGGTCTTGTGTGGAAACTATGATTTGGATGGTGACTGTTCATGATTGTTTTTGCTACTTTTGTTTGTTGTGAAAGTATGATTGTGCTCGTGTTGTTCTTAGGTACCATACGCTACCTTGTAGACTTCAATTTGTATCCTGGATAACTGAATCTAGCTTCTCTGTAGTAATATGAATTGTTCTTGTTTTGCATCCCAAATCAACATCTGCTATTAGTAAGTTACCAGATTGTCACATGGAAGGGTGTACATCAATACCCAAAACCTCTTCTTTTTTTTTTTTGGCAGAAACTGAAACATTTCTAACATTGGTATTGGATTGTTCCAACTGTCTACCAGATAAAAACCTTCTCCAGAGGAAACTGGACATTTGTAAACTGAATAGTAATGTGGAAGTTTGAAAAGCCAAGTTTTTTGGGGGGTAGCGAGCGAGATGCACCTGATCCCAGTGAACTGACCCCAACGTAACCAGATTTGCGAGAGAACAGAATGTGCTCACGCTGTCAATCCCAAGGAAGCTGAAGCCGTTCACATTTCTTGCTCATTACCCCCCTGAAATATGCTGAAATGAAAGTGACACGCTCTGCTTTTCCTCTGAAGAGCATGTGATCTGTCCAACGTGCCCAGACCTTCACTTCCCTGCACTGAGAAGCCCTGGGGAGGCTCCAGGGAGAGAGACAGGACACACTGGCAGCTGGCACGCCCTGAACAGTGCCATCCTCACTGTCAACCTGACAGCTACAGGAAGTGACACCATCACTAACAAGATGTTATATGTTACATAATAATAATAACTTTATCTATATAGCACCTTTTAAAAACACAGGTTTACAAAGTGCTTTGACAAACAGCAAAAACAAGAACAAACTAAACCAAACACAGAAGAACAGAAACAACAGCAAGAACATAACAAATGCAAAATACTAAAAATAATTAAATACAATTCAACAGAAAAGAACCCAAAGTGCACGATACCCAACAGATATATATAACCCGACCATCACAAGAACCATCATAAGAACCCAGGAAACACAAGAACCCAACAACACGAGCTGAGACCAAGAGGACCAAAGATTTAAAAAGATGTAAGAAACTAAAAGAGCTAAAAGCAAATCAAAAGAGAACAGCAATAAGAAGGTACATGCATGTTACTCTCAATAGCTGCTGTGGCTGACACATATGAAGTTGTGTTCATACAACTTTCCCAAATCTGTAAGCTGCTCTTTGCAATTTGTTATGCTGATATTGTTGAAGGGGAATGCACAGATAAAGCGTTACACAATGGAAGATGGTTTGGAGCTTTGCAGCTGACACATAGCGATAGATAGTGTGAAAAATATGTTGTGCAGAGGTCTGGATGTACATACTCTCAGAGACAGTGTGGTAAATAGATGGCTTGGGGCTCCTCAGCTGAAACAAGATAGTGTGAAAAAAAAAAGAAGCTGCTGCTCTGGAGACTGAAGGAGCACAGAGATAGCGTTAAATCCAGCTGACACGAGTGTGCATGCTGAGGATGTGTTTACATTATAGTCTGTTTATGAATGAGCAACGTGTGCGCATATGTGGTCCAGGGCTATAAAAGGAGAAGAAAAAAAATCCACTTAATAGCAATTACTCCACCCTCCATTCAAACTGGCACATGCTGCCACATCGCCTTATTACTCAGGGAAACGAGTCAAAGAGTTTTACAGCCTCTGACCTCGCTTCCGTTTTTTTTCCATATGAAGAGCTGTCCCTCTGCTGCAGCACACTCCACTCACTGCTTTAAAGAAAATACAAAAAAAAAAGGAGAGCGGAAATGAATTTTATTACCCCATTTGCCATCCCTCTGCTTATTGACAAAGGGCGGCACACTCGCTCCTCCACGACTTCTGCTCTCCTATTACTTAAAGAGAGGAAGGGAAACTGAATTTTACAGCCTTTGGTCGTATCTGTCCCCTCAGACCCCCCCCCCCCCCCTTCTCCTTCTGCCTCCCAAGTGAAGTGGCACACTCTCCCTCCTTCTCATTACTTAACACAAAGATTGAAAATGAATTTTACTGCCCGTGCCCTTTTCTTCTCCACTCAGCACCGTCCTACGCTTACTCATCCACATTGCTCTTTATTGTCTTTCTCCTTTGCAGCCTTAAAGAAGTAGAAAATCAATTTTACAGCACCCTGTCCCCCATAAAAAGGCACACTTCAGACTTTTCTTGTTTCTTTTCTTTCAACTTCTTAAAAAAGAGAGGGGGGCCAAAATCAATTTTTTAACCTCTGTTTCTGTTTTAGTGCCCCGAGGCTTCCTCTAAAAGAAGCGGCACACTTCATCCCTCTGCTCCTCCATGCATTAGCATACAGGTGGTGCCTTTTGTCTCCTTGTGAGGCACACTTCTGCTCCGGATATACGGCCCATGTGTCTGCTGTGAACACCCCGCCAGTGTCGGTATTGTGAAAGGGCTAAGGGTATTAAAAGGTCACTTAAGATAACTGGCCCTTCTGTTGCCACACCTCCTCCGACACCTCCCATAGATAAGGTGGAGTCATTAGTCTGAAGTTTGGCTGACCCCTTTCCCTGTAGCCCCAATTTCTCTTTTCGCCTATTAAGCAGGAAAAAGAGTTCACAGGGTTACTGAGTTGATCTGCATTTTTGATCTTGTTCACATAATGTTAAACAAGCTTAAAAGTAAGCTTTCATGTTGACCTTCCACAGAACACAAAGACACAGTATTCACAGTTTTAGTGTGAAGCTTGTATGTTGTGTCCTTTTGTTGTAAGCTGTTTGAATTTGGGATTTAGTGTTAGCAAAGAACTGGATGAATACTAAAAGTTGCTGTTGTGTTACATTATTCTTATGGGTTATCATGTACGCTATATATATATATTTAATACTATTAAACACCTTCAAAGGCAGTGCTAACATTCTGTCACCTAATCGTTAACATTAGCATTTATTACATTATGTTGTGTAATACAGTTGTTTTAAATAACTAGCTAACAGTAATGTTACTAGGGATATACTTATGGTAGCTGCGGTTAGTAGCTAACAACAAATATGTTGTTTTTACTAAATAAAGGTGGTTGACACCTTTCCATTCATAAAACACTTTCAAAGACTATGTTAGCATGCTGCTACACTCTACCTCAGTGATGGTCCCAGCCTACCAAGATGGGCTCACGAGATGCCTTACAAATTTTTTTAAATTTGATCTATTATTGTAAACAACAACAACAACCTTATCATTAAGTGAAATGAACATGGAATGAATATGTGCACCAGAAAGCCACAATGTGTCTGCTGCTCTTTAAAGATGAACACACCTGTGTGTCTTAAGTTTGGTGACAGTACAACAGCCTTCCCACTGAATACCTGACGTCAGGAGAGGAAAAATGGCTTCTGTTTGAATATGATCAATAAGAATTATGGATTTTATTTGCACCACATTGGGTGTTTTTTTTTTTTTTCCTACCAGGCAGGTCACAGAGGAGCACAGGCTTCAAAACACATCTTTTGATTCCTCATTTTCCCCCCAAGACGTGCACTGTTACCGCAACCTCTTTTACATGACTACACACATATCTGCTGCCCAGATGCTACCCATTCCCCTCTCCACAGTCCTCCTCCCCTTGCCTCCACCACCGCGCCTCCCTCCTCCAGCTGCCTCGCACCACTTGTGGCTGCTGCTCCTGCACCCTATTCATTAACAGCTTCTTAATGCTCCCAGATGGGACAACGGTAATTTATGGTGGCCTCAGTGTGTTTACGTTTGTGTGTACACAAGGGTGTACGCATGAGTATTTGTGCTTATCCACAGCCAATGCATATCAAGCAGATTTATTCAGATGAGTAATGATTAGACTCGTTGGGACAAAACGTGTTATCTGAGTTAGCCTGAACCTACAATAATTATTTGGATTCATTTTCCACACGTTTGCATTCGCTGAAGGGTAAACTGTGAGTGCATGCAAATATGTTTGTACTGCTCTCCCTCTTTGTCCTTTGTTTGACTCGGGCAGGAGCACGTATCGCTGGAGGGCACAGTGAGGACAGCGATTAAAGCACATAGTTCAGGTTTTACTTTGCTCATTCAACAAGGGGTTTGTCTCCAAAAAAACGACCTCAGCTGAAGCAATACTGTTTTTCCATTCCGTTTCTCCCACCGCCATGTACCACTTTGCCACTGAATTAAGATGTCAGGGGCTCATGTGGGAAGTCCCCACATCCACATTCACATGCACGTGTGTGCACGGTGTGTGCGTGCAAGCATGCGAGTGTTTTACTGTTATGATGCTCACGTGCACACATATCGGACTGATGCCCCAAAAACCTCAGCTTATGGATGCTGGCACGCTCATCAGATGGCAGGATATTGATTCCCAACTTCTCTCCTGGAGGGTGAGGAAGGGTGGAGGTGGAGGTGGTTGTTGGTTGATGGTGGTGGTGGTGGTGGGTGTGGGTTACAGAGGTTACAGCGGATTTGCTGGCAAGCTGCTTTGCCAAGGAAAGCCTGTTTCCTAGAAATGGAGAGACGAACCAACTAAACAGTGTTACAAACAAACACACGGGAAGTTCTTTTTGCCTAAACAGTGTACACACACCGTTAAAGGCCACCCGCGTTTGGTTACAGTGAAATGTACACATGTGCACCCACAGGTACACAGGAACACACACACTCACACACTCAGAATGATTCACAGAAATGACAAACTGCTGCGTTAAGAGGGAACTTTCCCTGACCATGCTGCATTCCCTGCACCTCTGTCTCCTGCCTGTCCAGCACTACTCCAAACACAGTAAAAATAACCCTTTCGAGGCCCCGTCAGCACTCGCAAGGGGCCCGCTCTGAAAACACAGGGTGCCCACACCGCCTGTTAGCAGCATCGTTTCTATTTGTGGAGACGTGAGCATTGGGTAACAGTCAGGCTCCACAGTGGTGGGAACAGCGGACCTTGAAATGTGGCAAAGGATTGTGGGTACATGATCTTTTTCTGGGGGGGGGGGGGGGGGGGGGGGTCGTGGGGTCCAACGGTTGCACCTTTGAGCACTTATTCCTAATTACTCCGTTTGCGCTCGACTTTACTAATGGTTGGCAGACGTGACACATGTGGAGGCACAGATGATGGAGTGGTACATGGGGACACGCTGCACACCGATATCCGGCCCGCTCAAGCGGCTCAGCAAGAAAAACAGATTGAAATGAGCACCGGCGCACTTCAGCAGACGTGTAAATATACGTATACACACACAGATGTGCTCACAGGTTCAGGGACGTGAGCACAAAGGCACAAAGGCTGGAAGGAAAACAAACACAGACGGTCGCATTTTTTGGTAGCGTCCACACTCTCTTTAGCACGCATGGATAGGCTGTCACATCCAAACACACACTCAAACACACAAACACATCGTTCTAGGCCAAGTATGTCCTCATCGCCAGCATGCGTAGATAAGTATATGTGTGTGTGTGTGCGAGTGCGTCCTCTCCGAAAAAACGACCGCAATGCACAGCTGGCAGAGAGCGAGAGACCCGAGTGTGTCGATGTGGTCTCTCTCCATCGTCCAACTTCTCTCTGTCTTTTTCTTCCTCCCTTGTTTGTAACATCGCCTTCCCCTCTCTTGGTCACATTTTGGCATGTTCGCCCGTCTGTCTGCCTGGTTTGTCCAGACACGGGCCCTTCCAAAGGTTTCTCCCGACGCAAATATACAAACACAAGCAAATAGAGCTTTAAGAGTGAGAAAGTGAGAGAAAGACTTCCTAGAAATTCAGAGACATGTGCATTTAAAAATTCAGAGACATATACTTTTTATGACAGACTTAAACGCAAAAAAATGCAGAAATCTTCCATTCAGTCTTTATTTGTTGGTCGTACAATGGGAGTTCGCACGCTAAGAAAACTTCCCCGATCCGTCCTCTTCTGTCTACATGTCTCTCGTGTGAGCGCTGACCACATTACAAATGCTCAAACAAAAACACTCACTGTGTTTTACCCAACAGAAGAGACCACAAAATACTAAAACACCAACTTATCTAAATGCAGTCATGGATCAGAGCAAAGTGGGTTGATTTATCCCAAACAAAAATAAATAGGTTTGTCGCTAGGAAACAAAACACAACCAACATTTAATGAGTTATCAACAGTCCATATTCAGTTTTCTTTGAAAACAGGTCAGTATGCTTTTAGTTAAACAATAGTTACCTTTCTTTGGATTAGGCATCAATTAAAAGCCTTCTTCCTGGAATCTCTTGTTGGTTTAACGCTGACATTCCCCCTGGCCTATTTGGATGTGATTTATATTTAAAACCCTTCAAACTTTATTGACATTACAGAGGAAATACTAATCAGATCATGAAGTGCTCTGCAATGCCTGTGGCAGGGAGACAGCAACAGTAAAAATCAATTGAAACGAGCATTCCAAAAAAACTGGTTCAATTCATTTGTCGATTTTGATTTTGTGAAAGCGGTGGATATGACCGCAGCTGACATTTAAACGCAGCGGGATGTGACCAAATAACACGACCTCTGAGCACAGATAGGATGTTATAAATCTGTACTGGTATATTTTATTTAGACATGTCTATTGCTGCTACTGTGTACAGTATATTATTTGTATATAACTTGTGTTTTTATTTTATTCTATGTATCTGTGTGCTGTTCTATCCTTGTGGTGTTACCTGCTGCTGGAATCTGAATTTCCTGAGGGAACCTTCCCAAGGGATTAATAAAGTTCATATCTATCTATCTATCTATCTATCTATCTATCTATTGCTGCCTCTGCTGTGGAACAACTATGTCTTTTAGACTTTTCCTATACAACTCTCCATTGTTTGTGACCAAAAAGAAATTCATCCAGCTGCACAGTTTGAGGCTAAAGTGATATTTGAAACTGATAAGAATATTTATTAATATAATCAAGAGTGGCTCTCAATAAATCATGTGATGTAGACAAAGTGTGTGTATGACGAGTGTGCTCATCTCATGTTATTAAATCTGTCCTCTGTGCATGGGCATGTTAGTGGACTGCAGCTTCTCTTAAGGCAGAACAAACACACCTGAGCACATTAAGCTTGGAGATAACAATCTTTCATCAAACCCTCTGCCCTATTTTCTTTTTTAAAGAGCAGAGAAATATGTGCTGAGGAGAACCTGGATCAAATTCATTTAGCCCGGAGGTTTGGCTTAAAGCTGCGTAAAGGCCACTCAAATATCCTGTATGTCAGTTTGCTTTTCGGAGTGATTTATTCCCATGTAAGCATGTGCTTGCCAAAAACGTCTTTATTTCTGTGTTGAACGATGAAATGACCTTTGGAAGTGAAGTCATTAATTGTGTACTCAGTGGAAATGTTGCTGCATCCAGATACAGCAAAATGAGGCTGTCAGGTTTACAAGAAGAAACTGAGAATATGCTTATCTTAACAATAAGAATATAAATACTCCATATTTAGTGTACAATGTATCCTAAATAACATAATCTAATATGACCAAGCCTATCCAAAGTGCCCCGCCGAAAATTGTAGAATCATGGCACAAAAGAAACAATCCTCTTTGAAATGCAATACCAAGTAGAAGAAATGAAAAAAAAAACATCCTTTTTTTCCTGCCAGCATTTTGGCTGATAATGCCCCATGCATAGTGCACAACAATGCCATCAAACCCATCAACATGACTTGCCATGACAACCTAGGTTTTCTCCCCCCTCGGATGTCAAGTGAGCCCTGCAGCTTGTTTACTGCGGGTAAGAAATTCAATCTCTCATGAAAATCAGACAAAACAAGTGGAGCCATATCTGGCTTGTCTTCGTGTATTAGCCATGGTGATCTACCTTTAGGTTGTTTCTTTTATCCAATGAAGGATGAAAATTGCATTCAGCAAATTATCTTGAGTGCCTTTCAAAATCTGGAGTCATGACAGGAAAGTTCAAGGAATACATAATGACACATGACTGGTGGTGATACTGGTTTCCTCCGATGGGCTGACTCATCTCAGCAGTGACTAGCTCTCCAGGCTGCTGTTTTAGAAACCAGAGAGAAGAAGAGCACTGCGATAATAACACATACTCCCGGCCAATGGAAATCACAGATGTGTTTAAGCAAGTGGATGCTCAGCCACAGGAAGGAAAGGAGGCTTACAGTGTGGTTGAATTTCCTGATAAATGAAGAAGGGCAACTCAACAACAACACCAGAGAAAAGAGAGAAAATACTAAACAGTTAGCTAAACTGCTTAGAGCCAGAGGCACACACTGTCCAGACACTCATTACAAATATTCCTTAACTAAATAAATAATTTGACATCTAGAAAAATAAGCTACTTGCTCTCTTAGTTACAGCAACTGCCATGACTGCACAGTAAATATGACGCTAACAACTGAAACTTGTTTTCCTAGTGTTAGGAAACAGTAAGGTTCTTCTTCTTCATCCTTATCTGTCTGTTTAGTAAATTACTTCGGACTGGTTTTCATGGGGAGAATAGAGAATGGGTTTAAGCTGTGTTTACTGGATTGTCCGATAGTCTTAAATGCACCATTCCTGAGGTGCGCTCAGAGCGATGCTCTGTCGCTTTAAATGACGTACTACGACAGGTGAAGTGGCAGCTGACGGAGGACCCGTATGGACGCCAACTTGGAAGCTGTCAGACCTGACAGATGACCCACTCCCATGAACTTGTTTTAGAAACCAGCCGTATCTTATGTGATCCAACTACAACAAACAAAACTGAACTCAAAGACGAAGCTTGGGCTCGTCACTCTAAAAGCCATCCGGTGCGATCAGGCCGCCGGTGCCCCGGCAGACCCACGTATAGGTGAGCTGACCTAACCTTATGTTTTCCCTATATGAGAATCAGTCCTTTCCGTACCTGTCATCTCTTGACCTCTCTGTCACACTTCAGGTTAGGGCTAGTTTTGTTGTATGTATATGTGTAGCCTGTGCTAGTGCGTAACACTAGCTTAAAATAGAACAGGAAACAAGGGAACCAGCTAGCCTGGGTCGGACCACACATACAATAATATGACAACCAGACAGTTCAAGTTCATTATCATTTTATATCTACTAAGTTCAATCTTTACAAGTGTTTTTCTTACATTTTGAAGAAGTCAAGCCAACTGTTTGGCCCTTATCGTTTTCACTCATGCTAAGCTAAGCTAAGCTGCTTTTGGTTGTGGCTTCATATATTTATTGTACAGACATGAAAGTGATGTCAATCTTTCATGAAACTAAAAAGGAAAAATTTCTGTTTTCCAAAAACATTTGAAAGATATTAGCTCTGCCTTAACCCACCATGGCCGTTCCACTTAGCCTTGTAACTCAATTGTTTATGCTAACACAAAGGCTAAATCTTGCTGTTTTCAGCATCGTGAGGAGTAAAAGTCTAGTCTCCAAATGGAGCTTTGTTTTTTCCCAGATGCAGCCTCCAAACAGAGTGCTAAAAAACAATCTAAAATACAATGTGATCTGATTGTGTTGTCACACTTGCACAAAACTCTTGTAAGTTTTTGGGGTAAGTTCCATGTGTGAACGCGAACAGTCCCTGCATGTAACGAAACTGCTCCATTAGCCATTTTCATAATGCTGTCATCATATTGATTACAATTAAATTCCTTAATTATATTTAATGTAATATGACCATTAGTCAAAAGAAAGAATCTGAAAAAAGCTCTTCACGATTTCAATAAAACTTTTGTAAATGATAATCGTGATTGACAATCATTATTTACATTTTGCATGATGAAGCTTAAAAAACATTCCATTGTTCTTACTGTCCCTGCTCAAACATGGAAATGAATGTTTTTCTAGTGGTGTACTTTAAATTTTCATCTAAAATGAAATGAACCTTAATCTCTGTCCACCCCTGAGAGTCTTTAGTTTTAGATGGTCAAAATGACTCTTTGTTAAATCATGAAGTAGGATGGTATAGGGTGATAATCCTTGAGTGAAAATGATTGTTTGTTAATGAGGGCAGTGTACACTTAATACCCACTGTGGCTGGCCTGAAGCCCAGCAGCAATAGGCCAATGTGACCCAGATTTAATCAACGCCTGACCTACTTCTTCTGCTTGACCTGCTGTAACAGAACGTGGTGAGGAGGGCTGAAGGCATGGCTGCAATCACAGCAAGCTTTGTTCACTGTTTTATTTTCTGTCCAAACCAATGACTGCATGTTGAAGCACAATAAGAGCGACAAGGTGAGAATAAATAAAAGGATTGCTCCGGAGAGAACAAAGCAGTGACTGTTAATAAATCCCGCAGGTATATAGACTTCAAAAACATGAGCTGAATGTGTTTGTCTTAATGAATGTGTGTTATTATTAAAGTGAGGAGGCCTTTTTACTCTTCATGAAACAGACGGAAATGAATAAAGATGCATCTATATGGCACACCAAAGCAAAGCAGACATCAGCAAAAAGATGAATCATTTTTATATTGTTATTTTTAATGTCTGAAATCGCTGCCACAGGGTAGGCGTCAGGTAAAGTGATTGACATCATGCAAGCAAAACAGCCTTTAATTTTACATTTTCCATGACAAAGATTCTTGATAAGTGAAACATTTGACTGTTCAAAAAAAGCAGGATGAGATTGTTGTAAAAGAAACACTGCTTTTGAATGCACATTGTCCACTGGGGTAGCTACATTCGACACAAGCTGAAAGTTACTGAGAGGAGCTTTAATCATCTAATATCTTTCAAGACAACACTAAATTTGTATTTTTCAACATTTTCATGAAACAGCAAGTATAGAATACTATACTTCTGCTGATTCTTTTTAAAAACAGGAAGCTGCAGAGGGACTTGTCTCAGATATTGATCGGGGTAAAAGTAGACTTTAGTACTGAATTTAAGAAACGAAAACACAGCAGATGTAGATCCTTAGTCCTGTGCATCACAGATAAAAGACATCAAGTAACATTTTTAAAAATGTTTTCCAGGACATAAAAAACTCTAAGATCATTAAAAGAATAACTATTTGAAAACTTGTCTTTGTTATTTTTGGGGTCAAATATTGAGGTATGAATGAAAACAGCACAAGACAGATGTTAAAAATAAAAAACAACAATTCTTTGGAACTATTTTGTTGCACATGTATAGATATAATTGATTTAAATTTAAGCGTGCATTCTTAAAGTGACACTCAAACATTTTTTATATTTGCATTATTTTTCTCCAGGGAAATGTACTTTATTATTTGCAGGAGCTCAAGGGTACATGTATGACTTTACAAAAAAAATCTTGTTATGATGATTTTCACTTACAAAGAAAGGATAGTGTGAATGTTGTTTAAAAAATTATACATTCCACAGGCTAACAATGCCTTTCAAAGAACACAATGGCTTCATTGAAGAAGCTACTGAAAAAGTGTGCTTCCCTCTCCTCATTTGTATTCACTTCTCTCTTGTTCTATGTGTAACCATGTCCATATGCCTCCTCACGGGGTCTTGAAATCTCCTCACTGCAGAGTATGAAACATCACAGCAGTCCTAAAAAATTATACTTTTGATTTACTCCTTTATCAGTGGGAGCTGAGTTTGCAGCTGTTTTACAACCTTCGCTTCAAGCAGCTGCCTCATTAACCTGTTGCACACCACTATTTAGTCTTAATGATTTGCTCAAGGGCACTTCAGCAGCAGTAACTGAAATTCAAGTTAGCAGTTTTTTATCAGCTTTCCTTCTTCCCCCCCAAGATGTTCCCAGCAGGGTTAGAATTAACACCAGCAATCTTCCAGTCAGATGGTGTTATTCTAACCTTCACTCCCTGCATGATAATGAAGTAAAGCTGCATGAAACAATGATATGGAAAGACTTGACGTATTAGAGCTGATCTCAAACTTTTTTGGGGGATTTCTGTATGATGAATGACACTTTGTTTATACTTCTCTGCAATCCATGCTGCTCGTGTTTTAGTCAGCGTGTCAGATCCCGCTGCTCTTTTTCACAACATCTGTATCCAGTTATGCTGAATGCATGTAAATCTAAAGCTATAAGTTTGATAGACAGCTGCTGGAGCTGGAAACCGCGCATGCCTGTGCATTGTCTGCATAACTGACATGCAGCTCAAAGTGTCTGGACGAGGACGTAACCTCTGCAGAGAGGGAGCGCTCACTGTGTGCGGTGCTCTGTGAAGAAGAGTTAAACGCAAAGTCATAAATCAGCCGTGACACTTCTGCGGCTGATGAGATTATTGGTTTCAGCTGGTCCGAGGAGCACAAGGAGTATTAGTTATGTGCAGGAGTGGTGCGATAAGTTGCAGAGATGTTTGTGTCAGAAAAGAACGACAAAGACCACAGCAGAGACAAAAAGAGGAAAACAAAAAGAAAAGAAAAGAAGCATTAATCATGTGTGTAGCTGCTTTTTGCTTTTGGTGCAATGCAGAGGCCTGCAGAGGAGCTGACAAGTAAGATTATTAAATCTTAACAACGTTTTATGGAGGCTCTTGGTGACAGGTCATGAAACGAGGAAAACAGAGTTATAAAGGACATTTTTTGAAAGGAGATGTTTGATACCTCTCTAATGTTTGCACACTACGAGTACAAAGTTACAGCTAATTGAGTAATCAGTTAGCATAGCATAAAGACTGGGCGCCGGGAAACAAGAGCTGGATCTGCTCGGTTCAATAAATCTCCTCACCAGTACCTCTAAAGTTTGCTTATTTACAGAGAGCCTCCCATGTCTTATTAGTACAAGGACTGAGTAAGTTGTTTTGTATCATTGAACTCATGCTTCATGACAATTCATCAAAACTGTGACATCATTTTCTTTTCCAAAGCACAAAGCACAAAGCACAAAGCACAGGTTTTATTACTAAACAAACACATACTGGAGCAGCAGGATTCCGTCATAGTATGCATGCAAGAGATTAAAGAATTAGGTCAACATTTTGGAAAATATGCTTTTGTTTCATACTTGCAGTGACTGCAATGAGAGAAAATGAATGGCACTCTCATATACAGTATGTGGCAGAAATAGAAATCTGCAACCAGCAGAAGCTACGTTCACTTAAGCCATTTTCACATATGCACTCCGGATAATATCTAGATATTTACAGGAGGACTTCTCCGGAGATTCTCCCGACCTAGCCGTTCACATGTGCTCCTCACAGCGGGGCACTATCCCTGTCAGAGGGGAAGGGGGCTCGGGGGATTTCCTGAGGTAAGACGTGACGTAAATAAACAACGCGGAAGTAGCGGCCGAAGAAACGGAGTCCGCTACACGATGTTATAATGAGAATATTTGCCTTTATATCAATGCTATGTGTAATCCAATGGAATGACAACATCCACAAAAGAGAGGAGAACAACATACTGACGAACAGAAAACATAATGCAGCCGTTTAATTACGTGCACGGAGATCGTAGTGGTGGCGTGCAGACACTTTAGCCGGTCACTATATAAACGTCATTCTCTTTCTATTGGCTCAAATTGAAATCTCTGGAGTATATTCGGCCGCGTTCAGACATCAGCTCACTCGGACTTTCTGCGGATAAAATACTAGGGGTCTGGAGGAGAAACTCCAGGTAAAGTCCGCGCGAAAAATGCAGCTGTTTGCGTTCACACATAGCCTAAAGAACCTCAAATCTCCTAGACAAATCTCCGGAGTTTTTCAGGAGATTTCTGTATGTGTGAAAAGGGTTTTAGAGACAAGGCTAAGGTAAGCTAAACGGGACAAAAAACAAAGCGTTAGCCTAGCTAAGTTAAAAGATGAAAAAAACAACTCCAAACCAATTTTGAAGTTTTTTCTTTAACAAGTTTTGTCAGAGCACTTTCAGAATTGATTTAACCATTTATTGAAAAATGTATTTTTAAACACACAAAAATACTTTTTTTGTGTCACCCCACAAGGGTGATTCCAAAGGTTTAGGCTAGAAAGAAGGAGGCTGGGCTGATGGAGGCAAAGCTTGTCATCAGCAGAGTGAGCATCAATGGTATAGCAGGGATCAGTGAGAATGAATTCATATTCAAATGGACCGTCTTGTTGTGATTGGTTGTGGGTGAGAGAGCAGCAGGCTGTCAGCTGATTACATGACATAAGAAGTATGACGTCTGTGTCCTACATGAACTAACACAAATTCATTTCATGAATTTACAGGCTATGTTTTGATTTTTAATCTGTAAAGACTCTAATGTCTAAGATGGGTTGTAGTGAATAGAGTGAAGTCACTGTGATGCTCCCATGCAGAATGTGTAGCTTTTATATCATTTTGTTTTTATGAAATTTTGATTTTTATGTGCTGGAATGTGTTAACAAAGCCAGGCAAGCCAAGAGTTAATGCTCAGTGTTCAGTGTTAGTGCTGAACTAAGCTAAGCTAAGCTAACTGGCTTCTGTCTTCAGAATCATGTTAACTTTTACTTAAATTAAATTTTACTTTTGTATCAATATTATAATTTAAGAAGGTTATTAAGAAATATATCAATGTGTTCCTTATGATCTTCTGTTTTCAGCAGTAGTGGAAGGACATTTCACACACACACACACACACACACACACACACACACACACACACACACACACACACACACACACACACACACACACACACACAGTTTACTTTTCTGCAGATGTAATCCTTACCCATATGGTTGTATGTAAACATAAAGTTACATGTGTATGAAATACATATGAAAATCTATGACATAAATGTGTGCAGCGATATGATGACTGTCATGGGGAGTGTGTTGTTGTTGTGCGTGTTGCGTGCTGTTAAAGAGTTTATGTTATTCCGTCCCTCCTCTCTCCCTCGTTTACCGGCTATTCTGGGAGAATCCAAATTACAGTGTTTCAGAGTGTGGTCGGCTTGTGTGGTTCCAAATTTGTACTTAACCTACCCCTCCTGCTCCATCCCTCTGCCTCCGCCTTCCTAAACTTCCCCCATCTCTCTACACCTCCCTTGCTCGAACAACATTTCTCTTTGAAATCCTGGCTAATACTTTTAAAATGTCACTTTGTTTTATACATTTTATATGTGTTTGAATATGTTATACCAACAGAGCCATAACAAAACCAAGGAGGAAGGTTCCTTCATTCTTCTCTCTGTCCTTTCTCTTTTCCCTCTCACGCTCTATCTCATCTTCTTCCTCTCCTCCCTCAACATTTCTTGTTTTCTCCACTTGTTGTTTTGCCTCCGTGCCTGTTGCTGTGCGGATGGAAGTCCTGAACAAATCCACGTCTCCTCTAAAAACATATCCTCCCTGCGGCTTTACTCGCCGCTCCGTTTCAGCGCTTCCTGTCTCCCGCTCTAGCCCGCCTATAATTATCATCCTAACCTATGGATCTCTGCAAACCCCTCTCCATTCACAAAACAGCTATTTATATCCAAGTCTGAGCGACAGAGTGCCTTTAAAAAAATAAAAAAAATAAAAAATCTGAAGATATCTATTTGTGTAAGGATGTATGCAAATGCTCATTTAGGGGCACATAATTACTCAGCTCTATTCCTGACACCTGTTAAATCTATTCCGGCTTTCTGAATGACCCTCCATGCAAACACACACACTGACACACACACACACACACACACACACACACACACACACACACACACACACACACACACACACACACACTGTGATATCACTGACATGTCCTGGGTGCAGTCACTGGATTAAAACGACAGGATGAAAATTCAAACTCCACGGACACTGCCCCTCTGAAATGGCTCATTGCGTCGGCCACACAATTGTGCCCTCTGAGGCTTTTTGCCAGTGCTTTGTAATCATCACTGAATGTTTTTAACGTCCCAGAAAGTTTACTTTTTATTTGACCTTAAATGGCGTGACGCACCAGTCGTGCTATGAGCTCCCCGTGATGAGGATACGCAGAGCTATTTGTTTGTTTTCTCTCACAGATGTGGTTAACATTTGAGTTTTAAAAAAGTCCAAATGAGAGTGCTCGGCTTGTCAGACTGAGTCACCAGCTTTGATTTATGTTTTTTAAAGTATCTGGCAGGGCATCTTCATCTTATGTTGACACGGAACAGCTTCTTCATTAGATCTACTCTTTCTGTTTCACATTTTACCGAGTGTTTTCATGCAGCCAACACGAGCACTGATGCGTGATGCCTCGGTTCAAGCTATTGCTCTCTGACATGAAGCAGTGTGGACAGGCTCAGTACAGATTATGTTATGATGACCACCTTACACTGCGACGCGTAACGTCACGAGGCTTCATCCCAAAATAGTCCACAGACTCTGTTTGACATATTCTCATCGTTATAGTGCAAGTATTTTTAGACGATTACTTTTTCCGGGCAGATTAATGGACTTCCTGTTGAAAGATCTCCATGAGTGAAAGATCTCATTAAATCCGAAGGCAAATCTGCTCCCCTCAGATCAACTTTGTTATTTCTGGTCTCCTGCTTTTGGGTCAGAGTGAGAGGCGACTTGATCATTAACCATCTGAGGTGACCTGCTGCTTCATTCAGTGTCCTTTGATTGGCCTGTGGCTCAAATCCTTCTGCGGTACATTTTGCTACTGTTTACCACTTCTTCCTCCTTTCTGCTTGTGTGTGTTTTTTTTCCCCCCTAATGTAGCAAGCTTTTGCAAAAAAACGCATGACCATGATGAGTGCTCACTGCTCGCCCCTCTAATCCTGCAGAGGAGAAAAGGGGAGAGGCTGCCTCAAGGCCAAGCCCTGCTGCTTTGACCGAACGCTGTGTGACATTCTCCGCAGCATCCCCTCCGGCTCTGCATGACAGCAACAGCAGTCATTTTTTTTTTTTTGTATTCTCTTCCTCCTCATTTCCCTTCTTTTCTGAGCAAAAAAAAAAACAAAACAGGCACGTTTGGTTCTGTTGCATAGTTACAAGTACAAAATAAATAAATCTGCATAATTACATAAGAGCTTCTTTTTTTTCTCAACTGCAGCCAAGACTATTTGGAGTCAAACGCTGATGTTGGCTCTCATTAAAGGTGGCACAAAGCCCTCCTGAAAGTTCAGTGAAAAATGCAACGCACACTGGATACACGCTGGTTTCTGACTGCACAGTGTGTGATCTAACAGGCTGGAAACTACTGCACAGACAAGAGCTTTTGTTCGCCCGATGGCTAATCTCAGATCAGCAGATGTGGAGACAGTGAAAAAAGAAAGAAAGTAGAACCTTTCATTTCATTTCATCCACCTTGAAATACTCAAACACCAGTCCAGTTTTTCCTTTGTTCTCTTCTTTTCCTTACTCTGTTTTATTATTCAAGTTTCTGATATTCTCAGCAGTCTTGCTCGCCCTTCCAGAACACTCTCTTCCCTTGACAATCTTTTCTTTCCTGCCTTTAACCCTCTGGTTTTTCCTTTCCCATCTCCTTTGCCTTTCCACACTTCCATCACTGCCTTTCTCTCCCCTTTCTCCCTCTTTTCCCTCCTTGTCCCCCTGCTTCGCTTTGGTGAAAGGGGGCTTTATCAGCAGGCCTGAATGCTGCAGGTCCACTGGAAGCATGGACAATGGGCCCATCATCAGAGGGAAGCAGAGCCCATGAAAGAGGAACAAAGACCCTCGGCTCGAGAGGGGCCCCACTCTGCACCTCACACCACCGCAGCAACAGCCTCCACTGGCCCTGCATGCTGTGTGTGTGTGTGTGTGTGTGTGTGTGTGTGTGTGTGTGTGTGTGTGTGTGTGTGTGTGTGTGTGTGTGTGTGTGTGTGTGTGTGTGTGTGAGTGTAGGGGAGGAAATGTGTGTGTTCTTGCCTGTATGAGCAGGCAGGTGCTACCCCTTCGGACTTCTGCATTAAGGATCCCCCCCCCCCCCAAAAAAAAAAACGGCTTGGCTCTCAGATATCCTTCTAAAACAGGCTTCTTTCTCCTGCTGGCATCATGCATCATGTGCTTGCATATGCTAGCATTAGCCCTTAGCCATTGACTGGATGAAGGTCTGGAACACACTTGCTTTCCTGTGTTTGGTTGTAACATGACAATACATGCATGCAGCCATCATGGATATGCATGCTCACTTCCTGCCTCCTCTGGGAGAAGGAGACTTTAAAAAGAAAACATGTTTGTTCAGGGAAATCTGTTTGTGTGAGTGAAGAGGGAGACAAGACCTGTCTGTTGAACATCTTTAAAGTGACCGGACGTGACAGAGGTGACAAAAAGCTCATCGGTGCCTCTATGTATCCTTAACTCCAATATGCTTTGCACCTCTTTGAAACAAAAATAATGAGTCTGATAAATTCATCACTTTAAATTTGGCCAAAGGGTTCACACTAATTTATGGTAATCCCCCTAAGGTCATATGTAAATCTAAAAAAAAGAGCAATGTTAAATCTAGAGAAACAGAGACATTAACAAACAGTGATTTGAAAAAGACTTTCTATGTGGTAGCTGCTGTGTGAGCCTGTCCAGTAGAGTTCTGAGCTAAATTATAATCCCAGCATGCTAATGTGGTCACAATTACAATGCTAGTATCTTGATGTTAGTTCAGGATGTTAGCATTTCAACATTTGCTTATTAGCATCATACACTGTATGAAACATGGATGTAGTGTCAACAACATTATTGGTTTAAGGAGAGTTTTGAAGCCAAACGATGGTGGTTGCCATGTTGAAAATCGTGTCTCAAACTAACTTTCGGTCAACATTTCCGGGTTGAGACGGGCCTTAAGCCTCCTTGTTAACAGCTACTATGCACCTGCTTGCATTCATATCAGTCACTCCCCTAAATATGCATATGGATCATACCTCATAAAATCTAAACTGATGAAAAATCACCCCCTGTACAGTGTGTGTTGATAAAGACAAGTGGACATTTGAGGAACTGTATCTTTTAGCACTTCTGCAATGGCTTCATTTTTCAACACCTGAGGTTGCCCCTCGATTAGCACACATGGATAGGAATGGTCACAAACAAACATATAAGTACTATATTCTCTTTTAGCCAACTATAACTACGCTACAGGCTGTTTCAAAGAAGTCGATGAAGCCTACAGGTCTGAAAATGAAGCCGATGCCAGAATGGAATCAGTTTAAACCTGCAGTCTTTTTTATGGCCAGCAGAGGAAAACTGTACTGGCTGCAAAAAGACAAAAACATTGGATGAAAGTCTGACTGAACACTAAGTTTCAGTTAATTTATTAACATCTTTTTCTTATATGTTTATGGTCTGAAACACTAGTTTTTGATGTGTTCCTTAATACATGTGGTCCCATCAGGAATAACGTAGCTGACAAAGCGGAATATAATTTTACCTTAGACAAGTTGCTTTGTCCAATTAATATCCCCAAGGTCAAATATATAGACAAAAATAATAAATAATAGACCAAGCAAGATAGGTGAAATAGAAAAAACACTTGAGTGAACATCTGTATGGTTTCAATCAGGAACAGATATTCAAGAGACAGTTTCAAACCAATCTGAACTAAATGTAGTCATAAAAGATTAAATTAGCTCTTGATAGACCACCAAAAGAGATCACAATAAAAAGTCTTATGTGTTCATGTGATAAGGATAGTGCGACACTGATCTTACAGCTTTGTTTTTGGGCTAAATTCTGTTAATTTCAGATACCATCATCATAATATCAAGATAGTCAGTAAACACAGTTATCAGTTTTTCATTCAAATCCTTTTAAACCAAAACAGGATTTCTCTAATCAGAAAGAATATTATGTGAGAAAATAGGACATTGAACCAATGCAAGTCTTATTCTGGGACTAAACTCTGCCTTCTACATGAACAATTACTGGCGCTTCTGAACTCCCAAACTCCAAACTTTTGATCTCCCAAGGTTTACAGGATAGCAAAAAATTAAGCCGCCTCCCCATTATATAGCCCTGAATGGACTGTGAAGTCTGGACTGTTCAAATTTAATGGGGTGCAGGTTAAGCTCAGTTGGTAGAACTCAGCACAGCCCTGCTCGGTAAAGCATGCGGGTCTGTTGATATTGTGCAACATTATTGAGTATTTGAGTGGAGTTAAGGTCATATTAATTAGTAGACCATCCTGAGTTTTTGGGTGCCTGCAAGGTCACTTTTGAACCCTCTTTCTCATTGTAAAAGAGAGATGGGCATACATTATTTGCTTTATCTGGTATATTTGTGAGTTTTTGTGTGTGTGTGATATAAGTTTATCATTTCTTGGAAGTTGTTTTTAGCCTGGCAGTTGCGGTGTGACAGCGGATACTCAGGCCCCAACCTGGACAAGAAGTCTTTCTATTTCTAATGCATGCAGGATACAGGAAGCATATTATGCAGCCCACAGCACACAACACATACAATTGACCTCTGACCCAGGGCCATTTCAGTCATTATCTTTGTGCTTAAGAGCAGGGACTAATCCTGCACCACACAACTGGAACAACAGCTGGATGGTCTGTTTGCAGCCTCTCCTGGACCTCTTGGTTTGCTGATACATATGGATGCTATGCAGGATGTTGCGGCCTCTTTAGGATTTCCACCAATGGGCATCAAGGAGGGAATTAGCGCACATATATAGTAAGCTATGTTCATCTCAGGAGATACGAGGAGCTCAGCCCAGTCTGGTGCTCTAAATCATCCCGTTGCTATTGGCAAATTTCACTGTGCCAGAGAGAAAGTCGTATTAGTGATGGATTAGTAGCAGTGTGCATGGTGGCCAGTGGGGTAGCGGGCACTGAGAAGCTTTTATGGACCTCCACTGCTGATGATATGTTATTAATGGATTGGTGATCTCACTGCAGCACAGCCTTGTCTGGAGCAGCGGAATAAAGGCATGAGGAGAGAGGAGTCTGAAAGTAGAACAGCAAAATCATTCACATTTGCTTGTGCAAATTGGTGGTTCTTAAGGTTTGTGATGTGTTTACTTGCAAGTCATGGGACACCACTACATTGTAGCTGCTTCCATATTAGACCCTTTGAGTCCCTTTAAAGTCAAAAGGGATGTTGGAGAGAAGGGGAATTGTTTCAGAATCATATGTAATGTTTCCAAAGTGCATTTAAGGAAAAAATACTTCTTCACTGTTGTTGAATGTAAGATGTGCTGCCTGCCTCCAGTCCCCATAGTACCCCATAATAAAGTGCCAAACTTTACAGAAAATGTTAACTTGTTCTCAACCTGGGACAAAAAACTCTCATCTTCATTTTCCTTTTTTACCTCGGCTGATTGGCGTAACTGAACTTGTATTTTTACGTACACATCTCTTTTAAATATGGTCAAGCATGCAAAGTTATGAAGGCCAGAATGCCAATGCTGATGATTGGAAAAATTAGACTCTACTACTCTCGACTCAACCAATGGATGAAATGGCTTTGTCCAGTTTAATATGGTCTTTGATTAAATCAGAAGCTACCGCTAGCTGGTTAGCTTAGCTTTGAATAAAAACTACAAAGTTAAACATGTTGACATGAAACAAACTCTAAGGACACAGACCCACATGACCTAGAAACAGGCAACAATAACAGCATCTTGTTTTTGCTAAATAATCTTTTTATTAACAACAACTTGAACTTTTAATGGCTGATGTGTTGTCTTTGTAGTTAGATAACAATTAAAAGAAGAAGAACTATCATAAATATCAACTTCCATTGGCTCTAATACATGTTGCAAGTGTCATAACCTGGCTCCATGGCCATGACAAATATGAGAAAGAACAACTTAAATTGAGGTAACAATGATTTATTGGAACAACGCACCCACAACCATAGCACAAACAAACATAGAATGAATGTCAATGTTAGGCGAGAGAGAGAGAGAGAGAGAGAGAGAGAGAGAGGGTCTGGTTTTTATGCCTTGCAAGCAACAGGCCCAGGTGCTCTAGATTGGACCATCCAACTCCTCAAGAACTAGGGGGACAGAATCAATTAGTAATAGCCTGACTAAGGCAGTGACCGTCACACAAGGAATTCAATGTAGAGACATTGACAGTGGACAAAATTTCCACTTACAAAATTGTCAAAACAACTTTAGTGAGTCATAATGTGTAAGTAAGATGTGTTAGTATGCGTTTGCATTAACGCAATAAACCCAAAAGCACCTGAACGAATCATCTGCTCCCTCTGACGAGGGGGGGCGGGGGGGGAGGGGGGACTATGACAAATTCACCTGAAAATGATTGAATAACAGAGGCTTAAAAAGTGATTTATTACCTAAAGCTAATTTACCACCAATTGTCAATGGGGGAACAACTCAAATGCAGAGTTATATAACATAAAGAAAAACTAATAAGTTAATAACTAGTTTCAAATCTGTGCAGAAAGCCCGTGTCACTTTGATTTAGTTTGAATGTGATGTGTGTTTAACTGAGCAGGGATTGTGTAACAGCGCTGCCAGGACAGGTGAACCATGAGACCTTGTTCTGACTTGTTTTCATCCTGTTGGATAAGTTCTGCCTTGAGCATGTATCCACACGCAGACACACACACACAAACACACACACACACACACACACACACACACACACACACACACACACACACACTCTAAAGATCCTCCATTAACACGCCATTTTCTTTCCCTCACCTTTCATCTACTTAATTTGGCCCTTCAATATTCACATACAGTTTTATAGCACAATGCTGCTGATGTGTGTGTTTGTGTGTGTTTGATCCCCGTCTGAAATCAACAGTATTTTATAAAACGTCCTGATAGCCTATAAGAGGGCTTAGCCTTATGCCTGTCTGGGCAAAGGTCATATAGGCTAGGTGATTACACATAAAGGTCTTTTAATCACTCTGTCCACATTCAGTTGTTGTTTTTTTTCCTCTAAAAGACAAACTGCTTTAAAGTCTTGCTAATAGGGAGTAGATGAGGGTAGCAGCATTAGCGGGATGGGGATAAACTGTGGCCGTGCCTGGAAATCATCAGTGTCTGTCAGTGCTTCTACTCGCAGCCCGTGAGTGTGAGTGAGGTTTGCTGTGGGTCATTTGAGGGGAAATGAACCAGGAAGTCTCCAACTCTCTGTCAACACTCTCTTTTATTTAAATCGTATAGAAACATTATGGATAGGAAATAGTTGAAAATCATTATCATCTTTCATTAAAGTGAAATAAAGATGTGCTCTGATTTAAAAAAAAAGTTGGTTCCATTAGAGAATGCCAGCAAGAGACTGCCAGAACTGTGAATTAGCATTGTAGCATCAATTCATCTTTTAAATTACTTTTGAGCTCACAGCCTAAAAGCTGCTAATGATGGAACCAGTGAAGAGTCGGAAAAGAAATGTTGCTGCAAAATCTCATTTGTCTCCAGTGAAGTGAAAGTGAAAGAAAACACACATGTGACAGTCCCATTGAAGCAAAGACATCTAGTGGATTCATTTGGTTTAAACACGCTGATATCATGTTTATCATGATCCTAATCGTGTACTTGTTGTGATGTTAAGACCCGCTGATGTTATCCATCAAAAATACAGTTTTCAGAGGGCAAATAAGAAAAAAAGAGAGAAACATTTTCAACTGCTTTTAAAAACCTAATTCTCAGAAACACTTCACATTTGAAAGGGAGACATTTTTTCATTTCATCAGCACTTGATCATACTTACAGTAAGAGGCTGTTCATATCGGCTCGTTAACAAAACCAGAAACAAAAGTAATATCCACCAGAAAACACATCTGATGTTAACCCACAATGGGAGCCATTGGGATTACAGCCTGTTTTAGGATTATTTAGTATGCATATGACCAAACACCATGCTTTGATCTGTGACCATGCAAAGCAGTGAGCCAGGCTGGAATTGCCACCGCTGTGATTTATCATCAGGGCGACCTGCTTTTTCTACTGATAGGCTGTTTGATTTGTGTGTGAAGTGCTTAATGTGCCAAAGATGACCAGAGTGTGGTACATACTGTCCAATGAACAACCTGCAGATTGTGTTATTAATCGACACACACAAAAAAAAGGTAGAAGTAACACCATGAGAGATTTGTATTTATGAATTTTAAGATCATACTCTTCCTCTTAGCCTCAGCTATTGTTTCAAACCGTACAGAGATTCTTTGGGTAATGTAGTCGACCTTTGCTTTTTTTGTTTGAGGTCACTTTGAGGCACTTTTGCTGTGTGGATGCTTCAGTGTTGTTTGATGTGTTGTTGGACGTGTTGATGATGTAAAGGTGAACTTCAGACGAGTGAAGGCAGAGTGGGATTGTCCATGACCCCTCCCATGTTGGCTGAGTCCCTAATATGGATGGTAAATGTACTTGAGCTTGTAAAGTGCTTTTCTAGTCTTCCGACTACTCAAAGCACTTTTACACGGCAGGTCACACCTACACTCACACCTACACATTCACACACTGATGGTAGTGATCTATGTAGTATCTTGCCCAAGGACACATCGGACATGTTGCCCCAGCTGGGAATCGAACCCTCAAACTTCCGGTTGAGAGGCGAAGACTCTAATTAGAGTTCTACCTTCACTGTGTTTAAGAAATAAATTACTGTATTTTTGTACAGCCAGTATAAAATGTATATTTTCAGAACTGATCATGTTTTCTAGTCACTTTTTAAAGCTGAAGGCTTTGTGTGTGAACTAGTGCAGTAAAGCCGTACGCACTCCTCGTGAGGTGACCACGGTCCGCTGCCAAAGTTACATCCAGAAGTTAACAGGCGATCGGGCCACGCTGTGGTCTTTGGAAAATCTGTTAATAGGCCTTCAGATCCCAGGTTTGTGATAGCAGCTAATACAACATTTATTTTCAGAAGGTGAAGATTGAATGTATAATCTGTATATTCAATATTTTGATAGCAGAAGTATTCAACATAGAATGAACCGTTTACATTATCTGACATGAATTGATGTCATACATAGTTCTGTTTACATTTGCTCCCACTAATACATTCTTTGAGTCTCTACATTTGTGAGAACACACATTCCTTCTTTAAACTACATTTCCAAACGAAAGAAGATGTTACAGTGAAGCCATATTAAAAGTGTTGTATCATTTAAGGGGAGGGGTTGTTAAATGTACGTGTTGATTTTATAGCTAAGTCTTTATATATAAAACCTCTTGGCACAGTATTACACTGTGGCAGAGTCTGAACGGGCTGTACCATGGGTAGTACACCACATGTGCCACAGTTTAACATGTCGTGTTTAGAGTCAACGTGGTTCTTTATTTCAGGCTCTGCTCCCCTCACTGTTTACTGTAAGTCACATATATATACAGGCACTTTGATTGGGCACAGGTGCTGCTCGTTAAATCCGGACCTCTGCTGGCTTCCAACCAGCAATTAATGCTGCGTTCAAGAAAATTGTTCATGACAAAGCTGCACATGCAACAGCATCCAGTCGCACTGCAAACTGTAAGCCTTAAGATCAACATTTAGATCTGATGTTAGACGAGTACAGAAAGCTTGTTTCTTCTTTGATTCTATCGCAGTTAAAAATAACCCTGGATATATGTGAATTCCCCAAACTCTCAGATGTCACTGAGTTCTTTCACTTGATTTGAATGCTTCAGCAGTCTGTGTTAACATCTCATCCATCACTGTGGCTGTTAACACTCAGCAGTCCGCTGGTGTAATGTTGCTCTCACATGAGTCTCATGTGCAGCGAGCGGCCACTCAGCCACAGCCTCAAAGATGAATTAATGCTCCAGAACAAAAGAAATGGTGTCCTGTAAATGAAACACGATGAAAACAATCACATCTCATTAGCATGATATGTTGGTAATATTATTAATGTTTTCATGGAACAGATTTCCATATTCCTGCTTCTCTTTGAATGTGTATCTAAGCTCACAAAATGTCACTTCTACTTTGAGTAAAAGGATGAAAAAGAAAAAAAAAAGCTGAAACTGAAAGACATTTACAAAATGGGTTTGTCAATATGACATTTAGGAAAACATTGCCTGCGGGACCTGAGTCAAGATACCTTTTGACATGTGAGGCAGACAGTTGATGTAAGAGGATTGGACACATGCTCCTACTAGGACAGAATATAACTATAAAGTGCAAAATGCTTCATCTTTTCATAAAATGCCCCCATTCTTTACTTTCTGATCCATACCAACACGTCGTCTCCAGCTCTTCATTTCATTTCAAAACTTTATTTAAAGAGGTCATATTATGCCCTTTTTGGGGTTCATATATTTAATCTATGTATCTACTAAAGTATGTTCACAATAGATAAAGTTATACAAACATGTCTGTTTTCATGTACTGCCGCTCCATGCAGCGGCTAGCTTCTGACTCTCTCTCTAAGGCTCTGAAGTGCCCACGTTCAGAGTCCCCACGTGTGCCAAGTCTGATCTGATTGGGCGGCCTGTCGGCTCTGCTGTAATTGGTCAGTTGCTCAGCACGGTTCTCGGAAATGTCCCGCCTCTTTTACCATATTTGGAATGCAGCCATTGGCTCCGTCCGAGGAGAGCATAAACATTAGCACCTTAGCACTACTGTGCTACCGCAGGCTACGGCATATCGTGGGCGTGCTACAGAAGTTAACGGGCGTGCAACATGAGCTGCAGGGCTTGCCACAACGAGCCAATGGGCTTAGATCAGTGATCTCACACTGACAATGACGCCACACTGACAAATTTTTTTTCGAGGGGGGCTAGAACCGAGCGTTACATGCGGCTAATGCTACAGCTAACAGGAGGACGTAGGAGAAGCTGCGTTTCCGTGGACTTTTTGCAAATAGATGTGCCTAAACATGCACAGGACACTTGGAAAACACACTAAAGAGCATATAAAACCAGAAAAAGCAGAATATGGGACCTTTAAGCCTCGAAAAACCACTGAGGTTTCCCTCATTTACGATTATGACTAGATACAAATCAAAACAAAACAACAAAAAGAGCAAAAATAAAACTACAGACGGGATGATTCTCAGTCAAAACAACAGCACACTGTGGTGAAGTGGTTTGAGATTGTTGTCTTAATTTGACCAAGAGAAACAAGAGTGTCATCTGAGAGTGTGACGTAAATTATTCCACATTTTTGGAGCAAAAAAAAAAGCTGAATGCGTTTTTTTCCGAGTTCAGAGAAAACCTGCAGGACTTGAAGTGATAGACGTTTAGTACTAGGGGTGGAAACCACCAGACTCCCCACGATACGATATCATCGCGATACTCGAGACACGATACGATTCTATTGTGATTATTAACATTTTGCGATATGCTGAGAATTGCGATACAATATATTGAGATTTAACTTTTAGAACTGCATATTATGTCCACTACACTATAAACTAAATCAAGAACAGTTTTGTCAAATAAGATACAATTCTCAGTCTGTTCATCTCACTTCAGTCTTCTTATTTGTATTTTAAGTCTAATTGAACTTGAACATGAATTCTTAACAATACAACTTGTTCAAAATGATTTGTGCAACCACTTCAGTTAGCATGTAAAAAGCAAATCTAAAATATCATATTAAAAATAGTGGTGATACGTCCAATAACAGGGAAGACCAACCAGCGTTGTTATAGAGAGTACAATGATGAGTGTTACAGGGGTCTGTGGTTCTGAATCTAACAGCAGACTGATAAACTGAGTCTGATGTTTAGAGAGGGAGAGCAGAGGCGTGTCTATAGATGGTAACGGCATAATCAAGGTGTGACATGGTGCTCCAGTTCCAAGATCCAACACAAGTCAGGACGCGTCACTAGATCACTCTCACAAGCATTAATCCCAGCATCGGCTTACAGAGCGAGAGGTCAGAGGTCGTTCTTTCATACGTACAATAAATGTGGAATGAGGTCCCCTGCTTTATCAGGACAACAACCTCAGTGAGGCGTTTCAAACAGGCAGATAAACACCACCTGATGAATGAACCTGTAATCACATCTTTAACTAATATATAATATAATATAATAAACTAATATAATGTTTATTATCTGATGGTGTGTGTGGCTGTTTAGTCTGATTGTTGGTTGTGTCTTTGGTCTGATGTGATCTTTGTTTTAATGTGCTGCAGACCTGCTGTAAACCAGTTTGAACGGAGTCAGGCAGAGTTAACTGTAACTTTGGTGACTTTTAATCTTTTCTTGTATAATCAAATGTAAATGTCAAATGTAAATACAGCGCAGTGATTTGTTATCGGTCTGAGGAGTTTAGCACACGGAATGTGCAAAATTGTAGCTGACATGTTTTTTTTTTTATTCAGCCAAAGATCCCCCGAGGACATATTCAAGCCACATGATGATATTCAGTTTTATTCATATCTCTACATTTATAAAACATTATGCTGTTAATCACCATTCAGGAATTTGCATTTTCTCTGTGGCAGGGCTTTACGGCTTCAGGGCCTGTGGGTGCAAATGTGTGTTTTTAGACTACAGGACCCAACATATGATTTAACCTCAACTGTTCATATGCTGTTAACTCTTGTCGCCCCTTCAGAAAAAATGATCATGTTTTTTCTGTTGCGCGTTAAATTTCAATCGTTTCATTAAAAAAAAAAAACAACCATAAGCTATAGCTAGAAAAATAAAGTTTTCTCCTTATACACTGACAACTATCTTTCACTTTGCTATCGACGACCTGAGAGGTAAGAGACTATGCTAATCTGCTAGCTAGCTAGCTTTTACAGAAACTGTCAGAGAGAGAAAAAAAGAGGAGCTCATCACGTGAAGTTCCTCTGACGACTGTGCAGTGAATTCAAATGATTTGTGAGTATCATTTCTTTAACGCTGACACATTTTGGGGTAAGTTAAATAATGATATAACATGAAGAAGCTTCAGTATTTATTTTTAGTAACTTCAGCTTTCTGTTTTGCACTTTGGAAGCAAAACGGATCAAAGGCTAAAGATCCAAGTTCCTGGAAATAAAACATCATCTTTCAACCGGATCTCTTCATAAGTCTTGTTTACAAACTGAAAAAGATTAACTCTCGTCGCAGTTTTCTGTAAATCTTCAACTGTTTTATCTATCCCACTTCCCCGTCTGCAACATCCCCAATCGCCATAAATACACTGTCACAGCATTTTATTTAGAGACAAGCATTAGCTATTCCTGGCCTTAAGTTTTGACCGGATGCCCAAAGTGTGGGCACACACACACTGCACAGTCTGTGGCTGTAGTGTGTGTGTGTGTGTGTGTGTGTGTGTGTGTGTGTGTGTGTGTGTGTGTGTGTGTGTGTGTGTGTGTGTGTGTGTGTGTGTGTGTGTGTGTGTGTGTGTGTGTGTGTGTTTGAGTAGGTCCCCAGCTGTTGAGTGCTGTGCAGATGTAGTGACCAGAAATGAAGGATTACGGTTAAATCTGGAAGGAGAAGAGGAGGAGGAGTCGGGGTGATTAGGGGACAGTGAAGAAGACGAGGGTTAAGAAAGGTCGATGGAAATTTCACCTGATGATAGAAAGACTAGACGCACAAAATGACAGAGTACACTTCAGTGAACAAGAAAAAGATTACAGGAAGGAAGAGGAGATGAGAGGCAGATTTTTAACAAGAAAAAAACCTGCTGTTAAAAAGAAACAACACCCTGAGGTGGGTATTCGTGAGGCTTTTGGAGAGTCGTTTTTTTTTTCCTTCTTCTTCACATTTCATTACAAATTCATTGATTTCTTGAACTTTCTCCACAATCTGCCGAGAAATGTCTGAATGCAGGCGAGAAGCATCCGAAATCTCACATCCACTCATATTCTCACACTTGGGAGACGGCGGCGGGGATGTTTTTTTTGCTGAGAAACAGTTCAGCTTTCAGCAGAGTTCAAATGTGTTTTCTATAATTCATAAGAAGCTTAAACCGAAAAAAAAAAACAGTGACAACTGACTTCTCTGATATCTTCAGAAATGCTAAATGTGTATTGAAAACATGGAATGATGCTGCTGGTTCTGCACACTGTTACACTACTTCCTGGTCTTGTGACCCAGGATTACGTTCAAATTCTGCCCTCTTAATTATTCAAAACACTTCTCCACACTGTGGCCGCTGCTCGTGCTACTGGAGGCTGCTGCAGACAGAAAATGTGTTTGATATTCGGCGATAACTTTTCCTCCACTTGTCAACACACGACTTGCTGATCTGGAGAGGATTGGCAAGAGCCCAAATTAATGTGCGCAAAGCAAAGCCCTCTAGGAAGCTTAACGCTTTTCTAATTAAGATGCACATTCACATTTCCTGCCTTTCGAAACAACATGTCCCAGAATGCCATCTTATAAAAATCTTAAATTAATGGGCTGTCATTGCAAAATAATACATTTTGATTTAAATTAGTTTTCAATTGATGCTTTTTCTTTTTTTTTTTACTTTTCAAGAAATCTTTTCCTTCCAGATTTTACATTTTAGCTCCCAACTTGTCTAGAGCAAATCATCAGGTCAAAAGAGACTAGTAATGAGATTGCATGCACTCTTCTGATCCTTCTCCCCCCCCCGAGTGCAGCAGCACATATCAGATGAGACACAGTGAAACCAGATAAAGTGAACACTGACACATCACACTTGTTACTTGCCTTGATAGCTCGCTTTCGTCACCGTGATTCCGTCATGTCATCCTGTCCCATCCTGCCAAGTGTCTTCGTTTCAGTGGCAGGCATCTTATTTCCTCAGGGAATAAATGATGTCGTTTTGGATCCCAAAACGTCTCCTCACCTCATCTCGGCTCAACCCCCCCCCCCCACTTAGGTCAGTTTCCGTCTGCAGAGGAGAAGAGTTGACTCACAGGAGTGTCAAGTCAAACCCAGAATCCAGGGAGGATATGAAGAGGTCCAACAAGAACATGGAGACTTTCAGACGAAGAGGACTCTAATCTAAGGCACCACCTGCAACCCGGAGAACAGGTAAACACACTGCAGCTGAGAAACACTTAGTGCTAAGACAGTGACTATACCGGCAGATGTTTTTTTTCTTACAGCAAGTTTAATATTAGAATAAAACTAAAAGAATGTAGATAGATAGATAGATAGAATCTTTATTATCATTGTATACAAGGACACAACGAAACAAACCGCGTCCCGTACTGATTCAAAACGGGATGCAATATCAAAGTGAAAAATACGGGACGATTCCGTATTTTACGGGACGGGTGGCAACCCTAGTCATGACTGTCTACAATGGGTGTAACACCCGAGTCCCACTGTCTGTGATGTTTTCAGAGTTTTCAGAGTCCTATCTTCAGTTTGTTTACATCGTTGGGACGGCCGGCTGACTCCTCCCCTCACGTATAAAAGTTGTTTAATTGAGGGACTAGAGAAAAGAAGAATAACATACTGTACTCACTGCTTAACTGTGTTTCTAGATCACGCTCATTTCAGGTAAATTTACATGCAGTGTGAAGATACGAGGATAATAAAGATCGCTAGCATTAGGATGCTAACACAACAATGCAGCGTGAGTTGTTTTGGTTACATGCTGGTGCTCAAGGGCGACATCTGCTGGATCAAAAAAATCACATAAAGCCTTTAATGCTCAAATTATCAGAGTGTATGTATGCCACTCATATGTCCAGTGAATGTTAATCACTGAAAACAAGTGGATACAAAAAGAGAAACCCAGTCTTTATTTGTTCTCAGGTAAAATAATCTGTCCACCAGCAGATCTAAATGACACTATTTACCCATTTATAACATGTTTGTTTAATCTGGACGGAGAAGGTGTGTTGCAGTGTTACCAGAGGAATCTGTACATGACTGTTTGACAGAATGCAGTGACTTTGTAAGCTTTAATTACGTTTCCCTTTCAGGATTAAACTAAACAAAATCTGTTTTTGATTTGCTGATAAGACACATCCAATTTAGCTTAGCTAACCTAGCGATTGTTAAGTTAGCTTAGCTAGGCTTTTCTTTCTAAGCTAATGATTGTCACATGTTAGGCTCTACAAGAAAAATGTCATTTTCTTTCCATTCCTAGAAGGGACTCTTATTTTACGTGACTATTTAAATCAAGTGATGTGTCCTTCAAAGCAAAAGAGGGAAATATTTATAGTTTTCTACTCCACTACATTCAGTTTACTGCTATATTTTACACTTTGAGTTTTGCTACTTTGACTCGAGATAAGGCCACAAATCCTCCCCTGGAGATGTGTGAGGATATTTAAAGAGTTATTTTTTGATCCCTTCTCATATAAAAAGCTACTCACGTTCTCTCTCCACGTAAATATCAACCTTAAGCAGGGCTTTGCTCTGGAAAAACAGGTGTTTGTGCTCAGAATACTTTCAACCAAATCAATGAGGCAAGATGGTGAAAGAGAATTTGATTAGAACGCTTCATTTCCTGAACTTGGTGATGATAGTCCCTCTATACTATGGGTTAACAGGTTTTTAAAACATGATCTCTGTATGTTCAGTAGTTGTCGACATCGTGGGTATTATTCTGTCTGTTCCAAGTATTATACAAGAGTAAACATGCCCACATTAACAGATTAGCACTGCAATTATTTAACATTCCAAAATAAAACTACAATAGCTGACATAAAAACACAGATTTTCATGGAATTGAAGTTTATTTCTGTATTAATCTCCATGACGCTCCTTTACTAATCCAGAAAAGTTGGTAAAAACGGTCAGTGTAGTAGGTCGGCTTATCGGTCCAAAAGTTGCATAATATGGAATGTGGTTATTTTTATTTTGCAATATGTTGATTTTGATGAAAAGTTTTAAAAGCGATTCATTTTTCTGTACTTTTGTCATCAATTCATCATGTTTTGTGTCTGACCGGCCTCACCGGCAGCAATCATGAATCAAAAATGGACCACGGTGACCTCACACTGAATGAGTTCATATATGAACTTTCACTCCCACTGACTTTCAGCAGCTTAAAGATTTCAGACCCTCTCAAAGAAATACAAATAGATGAATCTATTCAGAGTACACACAGGCTGCATGACGCTTAAACCATGTCCGGGCTCATCGCTGTTTTCCTGCGTCAGATTTTTTAGGAAAACATCACAGCACTTTGAATAAATCTGTTACATAATGGTTTTCAGTTGACCTGTGTGGCAGCTTCCAGCAGAAACACAGACAGACGGAGAGAAAGCTTTGGCGACACCTATGGGGCAGAAAGGTGGTTACACAGACTTAAGTGTAATATTCTCCTAATACCTGCTGCTTCCCTAGCAACTGGGAGAAATGTTTTTTCCACGTCATTTTTTTCCCTTGAAGGTCAAACCTGTACAGAAAAAAGAGCATTTTAACCTGAAACCATTATGTCTTTTATTTATAATATTCAACACCTGGTTGCACTTTCACTGCCACTCAAAATGACTGTTAAGAGACGGAACTGATCCTGGAAAAAAGAAAAAAAACACATACAGTTTTTATATGCACAAACATGCAGGAACTAAATCACATACATTACAAAGAAACGTTTCCTGGACTGAAAGTAAAATAAATAGAGATGCAAACTTATAAGACCAAAGACAATAGATCTATGAGTTATAAGCATTTCTTTTTTTTAATACAGCTGGTCATGTGTTCATGCTCACCTTGTTCAGTGTGTTCTTCATACATGTGACATGATACATTACCTGGAGCAGCGGGAGCTCTTGTTGGTCATTAATCATAGAATTCAACCCATCTCCTTCTCTTCACCCTCTAACATGTGCGTACTCTATGTGGGAAAATCCGACATAAGTATCTTCCACATTTCTTTCCTTTTTCCAAAAATAAAACTTGGATTTAGTCATTTATATCATTTTCAGTCTAGGGGGTTTCTGAATGAGCCACAACTCATTTTTACGACTCCCAACCTTGAAACGAGAGTTCCAGAAGAGCACTTGAAGGCAGCGCTGCAGTGTCAGTGATTGTCTTATTGATGGCCCGAGCAATAACAAGTCCTCTGAGGAGGAGGAGGCATCTGGTTCATTGTTTGGGGCCAGACGGTGCAGCTCGTCAGGGGAATGCTCCTCGAACGGCGCGGGGCCTGCCCATGCTGCAGATGGCTGATCTCACAGTAAATGATTCGGAAAACGATAATATGCCTTCAAACGGTGACGAGGTCATCTCCTTTTGCTAATGGGATGTCTTCCTCAGTTAGAGTCCGGACAGAGTGCTTGTTAGATGTCTTTTCCACGGTGGAGAGACGATGCTCTGTGTCAGCGGCTCAGGGGAAAGGTAGACGCTTTTCTTTTTTCTTTTTTTTAATCCACTGCAACACTCCTGATCCTCTCATTTGAATAGTAAGCAGATCAATTAGAGGTTTCATTTAGGCACAAGCTAAACATAAGCTTCTCCAGACATGAATTTAGGGTGCAAATATGACCGTTAATTCCCTTACATAACCAACCAGAGACAGCCTCACTGCCAGAAGCCAAGCGCGCTGATTTCCTGCAAAATGACGGTTTAAGTTGTCAACTCGAGCCCCCGGAGCAGAAGCTAAAACCTTCTCCTGTTTCACCCCCCGATGTCAACACACTCAAAAAATGAGAAATGTGCAAGTCCAAACCTATAAGGAGCTAAAGGACTGCGAGCCAAAACTTACTGTAATATTCAACAATTATCAGTCTGTCAGCGAAATGCAGAAACGTCAGAGTGAATCAGGAGCCGCTCGGTGGAACAGCTGTGAAACAGACTTTAATAGACAAGATCAGTTAGGTATGACTCACAACTTTGTCAAGTAGATCGTCCATCAAATAAACGGATTCAATTAGGTCTGAGATGTTCTTGGAAGAAGCTCAAACAAACACTTTTTCTGACCCACGTCTGGAAGCGGAACATTCGCTCCACTTCTTTTTCTATTATTAGATTGCAAATGAAAGATGTAACAACTTTGCTCAAACCTACTTGACTTTTGACACAATCATTAGTGCATTCAAAAACATGTGTCCCTTCACATTGTCAGCTTCTTTCAGTCCCTGTGCGCAAAGATCAGACAGAATGTGACAGGAGGCGACGGAGGAGCAAAGAGACGAGGAGTGACGGCGAGAGACAGATGTGTGGAGACATGAATGTCTTGCAGGTGTTTTTTTTTTTTTCTTCTCCTTTTTTCTTTTAAAGATGAGAGATGGATTGAGTGGGAGATGTGGAGCCGACGATGTCATTATGTTTTATGGCAGGAGAAGTGTTTGCGAGATTGGGAGCGAGGCGCTGTGAGGACGGGCCGTGTGAGAAAGGGTTTTTATACGGTGAGTACGTGCAGCAGCAGAGCTGTCTCAACACATGTCCACTCACAACCGACACGTCTAAGAGTGGAGTGTGAGAGGAAGAGGGAGAGCGCTCAAGTAGTGCTCGAGGAGAACACACAGGAGTGAGTGCAGGGTGAGTGGAGGTGAAGGAGTCAGATAAAGAAAGGGCACACAGAGGCTGCACATCATGTCTGTGCACAAAAGCAGCCTTTTATGCACCTCGATAAAGCAATATATCATCGTCCTGACTCGTGATCCCAATCACTGAATCAACACAGCTCAGGTGGGAGCATCCATCCACAGGACAACGATTAGTCGTGCACTCCACAAATCGGGCCCTTGGAAGAGTGGCAAGAAGAAAGCCATTGTTGAAACAAAGCCATAAGAAGTCCCGTTTGCAGTTTGCCACAAGCCATGTGAGGGACACAGCAAACATGTGGAGGAAGGTGCTCTGGTCAGATGAGACCAAAATTGAAGTTTTTGGCCTAAATGCAAAACGCTATGTGTGGCGGAAAACTAACACTGCACATCACGCTGAACACACCATCCCCACTGTGAAACATGGTGGTGGCAGCATCATGCTGTGGGGATGCTTTTCTTCAGCAGGGACAGGGAAGCTGGTCAGAGTCGATTGGAAAATGGATGGAGCCGAATACAGGGCAATCTTGGAAGAAAACCTCTTGGAGTCCGTAAAAGACTTGAGACTGGGGCGGAGGTTCACCTTCCAGCAGGATAACGACCCTAAACATACAGCCAGCGCTACAATGGATTGGTTTAGATCAAAGCATATTCATGTGCTAGAATGGCCCAGTCAAAGTCCAGACCTAAATCCAATTGAGAATCTCCGGCAAGACTTGAAAACTGTTCACAAACGCTCTCCATCTAATCTGACTTTGCTTGAGCTATTTTGCAAAGAAGAATGGGCAAAAATGTCCATCTCTAGATGTGCAAAGCTGGTAGAGACCCCAAAAGACTTACAGCTGTAATCCCAGCGAAAGGTGGTTCTACAAAGTATTGACTTAGGGGGGCTGAATACTTTTGCACGCCACACTTCTCCGTTTTTTATTTGTAAAAATGTTTGAAAATCATATATCATTTTCCTTTCACTTCACAATTATGCGCCCCTTTGTGTTGGTCTATCACATAAAATCCCAATCAAATAAATTTCCGTTTGTTGTTGTAACATGACAAAATGTGGAAAAGTTCAAAGGGTATGAACACTTTTGCAAGCCACTGTAGGTGCCCTTGAGCAAGGCACCGAACCCCAAAACTGCTCTGGAGCGCTCGCTGTGGGCAGCCCCGTCACTCTGACATCTCTCCATTAGTGCATGTTCATAGGATCCTGTTTGTGCATGTGTGTGTATTTCAGCCTATGTTTGTGTAGCATGTTCATTAAACAGAATGTAAAACTGAATTTCCCCTCGCGGGATTAATAAAGGATAAATTTGACTCCCAGCATCACTAATTTGTGACTCCCCGTTGTGGTGTTGTTGACATTAATCAGCTTATAGTGAATAGAAGAAGAAGAAGAAGAAGAAGAAGAAGAAGAAGAAGAAGAAGAAGAAGACAGCGGTATGATGTCGGACAGAGGTGAGAAGAAGTCTAAGGATGAATCAGTTTATAATGACATGAATCCTGCACTTCACAGGGGCGATATCGTGATGTATTAGGACATCAAGTTTTTGCTGAATCGTGATATTATCATTCACAACGTATTGCATATAGCATCACGAGTTGCCCCCTGTGATTCCCGCCCATAATAAACAAAATACACCGAAGTAAATTTGCAAAAAGATTTTTAATCGGCGTTGTTTTAACCATTCTTGGATACGTTTACATTGTTTTCTTCTCATTCTGGTCAAAGGTAAACACATTTCTTTCTTGTGGGTTTTTCTTCAACATCGGTAAATGCTTTTTTTCTTCTTCGCCCGCCTCCCAAAACACCCCCGTAACGTAAACTAACATTACAGAAGAGCACATTCTCTCAGACACATTTTGCATATTCAGATCCTACAAACGACTCCTTAATAGGTACGAAATTCCTAAATGCCACATACTCGGAAAAAAGCGCGGACAAACACATTCTACATACATACGCACGCAAATATGCACACATATGTTTTTTTTTTTCCCCCCTCTTGATTGGCTTTCACACACACACACACACACACACACACACACACACACACACACACACACACACACACACACACACACACACACACACACACACACACACACACACACACACACACACACACACACACACACACACACACACACACACACACACACACACACACAACCTCAAAAAGCAGGCAGATAAAGCCACACACTCATACCATTTGTGCACACGCACACACATTCCATAAACCGGCATGTATCATAAATATACATTACGCTGCACTCTCCTTTGTTTGTGTGCAGAACTAGAAGAACGCTGTCCTCACTTTACACATCTGTCTGTGCATCATAGTTTGTCACATGCTCCTCTGCAACATCATCTGGTTAGCAGTATCTGTTACATGAGAGTCGAGTTACTGATGAGTCACAACCACTAACCCCTCTCGTCTTTTTGTCAGGCTGATTCACATCGGCCTGTTTATCTACACGAGCAAAAAAGCTGCGGTATAAATTCCACTGTTTAAAAAAGAAAAAGAAAATGGCACATAGCTTATAGAGCAAAGGCCTACAAATGCACGCTAATAAATTAGGTAGATAAATAATAGACTTTAATGTTAAAATAAATACATTTTGAAAAGTCAATAAATTAAAAAAGCACAACATTGTAATTTTGATTAATGCCAACCTATGTTGTCCTTTATAACAATATAAAAAAGTGAACTTGTCTTTATTTGCACATTCACACGTGTTAGTTCTTTTTTTTCCCTTCTACTTCTTTTTTGTTCTTTTTTTTTTTTACAAAATGGCGGCAGCGTTTCTTTGAGACTCGAAAGCACAAGTTCTTCTCAGGCACCTGCCGCACTCTGGCGACTGTATGGGGTCGTTTCCATGGTTATGGTGACGGCTGTAATGGGTATCAGCACTGATTGGCCGGGCACCTCTGAAGTGGAAAAGGACTTGACAGGGTTGTCTGGGGATTAAAAGGAAACTTGCTGCTGTGAGAGTCTTTCTTTTTTTTTTTTTAAATTACAAATTAGTGGTGTTCTGAATGACTGCTGCAAGGAGAAAGGTTTTGGTGCTGAAGGTAAATGCCTCGGAACAAAAAAAACCACACATCTACCATGTCTTAAGTGCCGTCAAATTACTAGTCCGGGGTCTGTATTTTTCTCGGGTTGTTAAAGTGTGAAGGCAGGAAATGCAGACAAAGGGCTAGTTCTAAGAGGGCACTCACTATCATCCAAGAAATGCCGGCTCTGCAGCTGTACCTATCACAAAGCCAGGGGTATTTTTGATGTCTGGAGAAAATGGATTCTTGAAAGGCCCGTGGATATCCTCAAAAAGTCTCTACCCTTTTCTTCAGAAACACCTCAGGCTTTTATTACGAGCAGCTCGCTCACACCAGCGTGAAAACATTCCTCAGTGTCCGGGGGAGACAGCAGACTGATTACATAAATATCCTGTATATATTCCAGGTGAGATCAGTTCCAGTGTCTGACTTTCTCTTTAACTACATCTAAGTCGAGTTTGATCCATCGGCAAAACTTCCGGTCCAAGGCGCTAAAATCCACTGTGTCTGTCCTCGTCTGTCATCTTCTTTACATTTAAAAAAAAAAAAAAAAAAAAGAAGCTTTCTTTAATTCCTCAGATGATTTGATATCCATGCTACAATATGAAGAAGTGTAGTCTACATCCAACTCACTAAAAGTCCAAAGGCATGATAGCAGCACAGAAGTCTGACTCTGAATCGGGGTTCTGCCAGTAGTGGCTGTTGTGGTAAAGTCACCTGTATGACAAGCTGTAGTACTCCTATGATAATGATCCAACAACACATGGAGTGTCAAAATACACGGGTGTGAACATGACAGCAAAAAGGCCTCTCCTTTTTTTTTAAGTTAAGTTAAAGTTAAGGATGTTTTTTTTTTTTTTTCTGTGTTGTCTGGATTTGGGTTCTATTTCACCTTCACTTGATCCTCCTCTGTGTTTTTCCGCAGACTTTCACATCAACAACTTGGTGGATACGAAGCCCTTTGGACAAGGCGGTCCAGCGATGCATGTTTGTGTCACTCCGGGTGACAGATCGCTAGGACAAAAGCACCGCCGACACGAGCAGCATCGCCACAGTGAGAAGAAGGCGGTCACGTGATGGGCTGCTGCCGCTGACACTTTTCTCCAGTTTGGGGACTTCTGGGTTAAATTCATCTGGAGGGAGGGACACACACACACACACACACACACACACACACAGAAAAGGGAAAATAAGAAAGTAAGAAAACAGAGGAATGTGAGCGTGAAAGAGCAAGCGAGATAGCGTACGTGCCAGACAGAAGGAAATGAACCATTACTACATTATTAATTCATCAATCTAAAAGTAATGTGTGATGCATGCAAATCATGCTTTAACATATGCAGAGAGAGAGACATGATGCAATTATCAACAAACCACCAATTATCATCAGTACGGCTACATATGGCCGTTCCCCCCCGGTGGGAAGGAAAATTAAAAACACTTATTTCTGATCTGTTTTGTCCCCAACATGTATTCCTCTTTTCACACTAATGATGTTTTTATCCTAGAGGGATTTCAATCAAACCAAATTACTATGGCCTCACCATTGATTAGACACAACAGAACATTAGCTGGAGGCGACAGACAGAGAGAACACATTTTGTATTATTCAGTAAAAAGTGGATTACATGGAGTCATTATGCCCGGTCTCAACTTAATGCTTCCCATTAAATAAAGAGGGGTTGTTATGTGCCAAACACACTCATCTTTCTTTCACAATCAGTGCAACTTTGAGAACATCCTGGGCCAGCTGCATTGAGATGTTAGAAACCCATTTTGTGTCCATCAGGTAATCTCACTTAGTGCAGAAGAAAGCTGCAATTTCAGACTTCAAAAGAAAAATATAGGTGAAAAGAAGGGGAGATGGAGAAGTGTGAAGCCTTGAGTTGTGATTCTTGTTGTGTCATTAGGAAATAATTTGGTTTAACGGCTGAAAATGGCGCAGGAAGGGAGAAAAATACTGATTTTAAGAGAAGAAAGGATTCATAAATGGCACCCAAGTAGCAGAAAAGTTGTTTTCCTGCTGTGGGCGGCAGTAGCTCAGTCTGTAGGGACTTGGGTTGGGAATCGGAAGGTCGCCGGCTCAAGTCCCGGCACGGACCAAGTCCGGAAATTGGTCTGGTAGCTGGAGAGGTGCCAGGCCACTTCCTGAGCACTGCCGAGGTGCCCTTGAGCAAGGCACCTAACCCCCCCCCCCCACAAGCTCAGGAGCGCCCGCCGTAGGGCAGCCCCCTCACTCTGAGACCTCTCCATTAGTGCATGTCCACAGGATCCTGTTTGTGCATGTGTGTGTATTTCAGTTCATGTTTGTGTAGCATGTTTACTAGACAGAGTGTAAAAAACGAATTTCCCCTCGCGGGATCAATAAAGTATAAATTCTTCTTCAACCCCGTTCATTTGACCTGATTGTGCTGCCATCAGGATAAGTGAGAAAATCTCTCTTTCAAAGTAAAATGCATTAAATTA